>NC_135549.1:20927341-21232341 GCF_964340395.1 Glandiceps talaboti
GAAAAGTGTGAGGTCATTTCAGCTTGTGTGTTTTTCAGTAAGAACGTTACACTTTCACCCAAGGTTTGTTTGCGCTTCAATTCTTATCCCATAGTATTCCGACCCAACGTTTTCATGTCGGCCTGCAAATACGCTCAAGTTTGATATTAGGAAATTTGACCATCTTTTCCCCTATGTTCTGTGTCATAAGTAGAGTTGTTTAGAAACGTCCCTCTACCTATTCAATATTGAACCATTGCCGATTTAAGTTTGAAGTGAGAAACAGTTGAAGAGTTAGAACTTTGAAAGTTAGGTGATTAGAGAAAGGCTTCTACTTGACGTTTATTTAAAGAAGAATGTCTCAAGAGGAGGAAAAAGAAAGAGAGAGAGAGAGAGAGAGAGAGAGAGAGAGAGAGAGAGAGAGAGAGAGAGAGAGAGAGAGAGAGAGAGAGAGAGAGAGAGAGAGAGAGAGAGACCTTTAGAGGACGAGAAAGAGGTAGAGACTATTCGTATACTCGGTGTAAACCGACTGCCTTCCTGCAAAAAGCCAGCCTTTATAAAGCCATTATACGAATGAACAATTCTGAGCATCCATACACGATACATTCCTAATTTGTAAATTCATTACTATACAAATGACTCTTCGTAGTGGCGTTTTACCTAAATAATGCCGGAGTGATGTGATTCTCGACTTCGCACCCAACACTCCCTTAAGCTACCATGAAACACCAGATCAGACTTCATCAAGAAGAACAATAACGAGAAACAATAACAGTGATTGCAGCAAAGTCAGGTTTTTATTTTCTTTTGCTTCAATAAATTGACGAACAAAAACAAGTATAGACTTCACATAGATTTGTCCCTCCACAATAATTCTGAAATAATTTGAAAAAAAATTAAGTATTAACCTTATTTGTACCCCCAAGGAAATGAGTATTTCGTCACCCACTTATTGTACATTACGATAGATGATATGAAGGAATTACTTAAAAACCATCTCAGGTTACAATATAACGGAGTCGAGAGAGAGAGTGATAGTGATCTTTGACCAATGGCTACCTGAAAAATTAAAAAAACAAAAGATCAGTTTTATCAATTTTCTGACGGAGATATGTGTCGTACATGTATTCCAATATTACACAATGTATTATGGTTTCATGATTTACTACTGTTGATTCTGGTTTGCAGTTATTGAGAAACACATTACAAGCATAAATTATACCTATATACAGACGCGAGTTAATAATTTACATAAATACTGTACTTCTAATATTTTGAACGGGGAGGGTCATGTTTTAGAGAAAGGAAATTGAGGGAACCACTGTTACCAAAAACGGGAAAGGGTCACATTTTACGCTGCAGATGGAGCTTGATTTTTACCGACCCTCTTGTAGTTACTGAAGGCTCCCTAAGAGACTACACAATCTACCACGTGTACATTTGAAATCCTTAAAGATGACTTTCAAATTAAAATTATAATAATTTTTGACCAACCGTTAACATTATCAAGACATGTGGATTACTCTATAATGTCTTCGATATCTCTATCAGACTTTTCAGGTTTACAACCGTATTGTTGCATCTGAGATCTACACGTGATTTGACAGGAGCATCTAGCAGCATGTACTCTACAAAGAAAATGAAATTAAAACTATTTGAAGCGCAATCAGTCTATTCAATTTTCCAGACAAATCCAACCGACAAAACACATTGTAGGTTTTACAGAACGGATTTTATATAGTAAATACCGTTAATGAATATGTATATTTATTTATATAATTCCGTGATATTGCCTCATGTATCTCATTGTATAGAGACAGGGGAAATATACACAAAATGTTTTTCTAGCCTATTTTACATGTGCAGAAGAATTTCATTCGATTCAGTACATTTTTTGAGATTCCCACTCCCTGTGCCCCGTTCTTTCACCAAATAGGCATCTTAAACATCTACCAGCTTTCAATATTTGAAGAACACAAATGTCATATGATTCCGATAATGTGAGGAGAGACAGCAATACTAAAATGTTTGCCCGCATGGAAGGCATTTAGTTAACTCACTCTTCATTGTAGTTTGCATCGTTTTTCTGGTGTTCGCCATCATCCATATCAGCGTCAATACTTTGAATTTGGTTTGGCACTTTGCAACCAGCAGCGTCAAAATAACGACCGCAGCTACAACTGCAACGTCGTCTCCGCCTCCAAAACGCATCCGCATCGTAAATAAGCATGATTGACACCAATAGCAATAAACCTAATGTGAACTTCATCTTTGCAGTTGATCTAGAGTAAAGAGAGAAAGAATTGGCAGATTAACCCAAACTCAATAATTGTTTTCATACATACGTACTGGAGGATTCGATTCCTTAAGGTGGAGGTGTACAAAAAATGAATATTTTGACCACTTTTGAGATTATGTGCTCTTTCATGTATTTTCAAGATGCACATTGTCACTAGCTATCACACGATTGCAGATAAGAATACGATTTCCATAAATTAGTATTAGAGTAACGCAAGACAAGTCTTAAGAACGAAACCAAAACGATTTGTACCAAGCTGAATCGAGAGAACGAAGCAATTGCCACTTACAATGTATATAGACAAGAAAAAATTATTAACGACAAGCCTGCATACGAGAAATAATGAAAAGTAAATAAAGGAATATCGTAATATCATACGATACATCGATATTAGGAAGCAACCGTGACGACAATTATTTAACAAAAAACAAAGTCTTCATTTGTTTAATTAATAAATTGGACCTTTACCGTCAACAATATCAGCGTTATATCAACAGTATCAGATTGAACTAGTAAGGGGAAATGCTGCAAGATGTCGAACTATCCTAGTAGATAAGGGTGACCTTTTTATTGTTTCTCATCTCCAGTGGAATAGTCAGGCGGGACGGGTGGGCGAAATAAAAAAAAAGGGGGCAAGGAAAAAAAATCTGTCTTTTTTCAGTTCTATTCTCTGTCCTTTCTGTCCTGTCAGTCTCTCTACAACTTCTTTTCTCTTCTCTTTATTGAATTCCTTGTTACATGTCTCTTTCCTTCATTTTAGTAAGGTTGACAAGTCCGTTGAACAACTTTGTAGGAAGATGAATACTTATCATCCTGATGGGTGTATATCTGTAGCCAGGAACTATTGTATGTTTTTAATCAGGAGTACTAATACATTCGTCCTATTAATCAAAGTGGCATTGACATCGCTAACAATTTTTTCAAGCTTCCAATTTGAACTTTAGTATGTAACTTTTTGAGGAATGCAGTATGACTTTTACCAATTTTAAGCATAATTTTGAAAATGATAGAAATATTCTGAGCTATTATTACATTGCAGCAAAATGTATTGCACGACGGCATCAATTTCGAGCCCTGTTCCTCATCAATTCTCAACGACTTCAGCCATGAAATACACATGCTGCTCCGACGTAACAAAGGGGGTGGGGTGGGGTGGGGGTAGACGGCAGTGTTCTGCCAAGGTTTCCAACAAGTGGGGACATTTGACAGGGAGTGGGGTCAATTATTATTGTCCATGAAATATTCATATATATTACCTCAGACCACTATAGAGATACTGTGGTCTGAGATATTCCATTACACATAGACTATTACAATGTACCTAACAACATAAAAAAAATTTCATTCACAATAACAGTTCCCAGTAAGCTGTTTTTTGAAAATTGTGTACTACACATTACACCTTAGAAAAAGAAGGCAATTAAGATGATGTAATTTTAAGTCATTTCTACAGAGTATATTATATATTGTTTAGAAAGATTGGACAGCCAGGTAGTCACAATTTTTAATCTGAATATCAATGAATAGCAGTGCTCAAATTTATAATTCCTTTTTTTCAGACAAGGACAAAGAACAACTTCAAAATAAGTCACAGGGAACATATGATTGAATAAAAACTTTGAGAAATCCTAATCTTGTAACCACTTGTTTCATTTGTAGAACTGTTAGTACACTGCTGTGTTTTAATATCATTCCCTCTTCAAATTCATGACGAGGTTAAGAAAAACCAACATTTTGAAGAAAAAAAAATCCCTGACTTTAAAAAGTACCAAATGTGAACGAAAAACTTACAAATAATACAGTCACACAAACTTTGAAATAATTTATTTTTTATTAATTACCGTCACTATCTGTGTATCATGATTTGGTCCTGCTATATCAAATGACAGCATTAGTTACATACTTTATACTAGAAGCTGACATTATAAGGTGTCCTTGAAACTCAGAAATCGTGAACTAAAACTATCAACAACGTCAAAGTTAGGATGCTTTGTAAATACCATTGTAATTATTTTCTGATTTGCACAACAAGTTCATTCTTCATGTCTGACCGGGCGCACATGCATCGGCCGTCTATATGGTCATGCCAGTGATCACGCAATGATTCAGTCAGTGCCCAACATTCACATGTGTCACTGTCAACATCGTGCAACACGATCCCCTAACACAGCTTTTTCGGAATCAAAATACACATGTAATCATTTTGTTTCCATTAGTCTAACCCATCAACAAATGAAAATCATAACCTGTCCCATAAATTTGCTTACTAAGGCTTCTGATGAGCTGTGGCAGATGTTCCGATTTCCGGTAGTGTTTCGCATACATCAGTGAGGAGGTCAGAGGTCGCGACAGTGACGGTAGACAAAACATGTGACGAGAGACGTCCATTTCGACGTCTCATCTACTCATGTTTCAATTTGTAGATTAAGTTTTATCAAAGTTGATCTTTTTGTGGCATTTTTTATGTTAACAATAGAACTGTGCGTTGTCACTGTATCTTATATGAGTGTCAAGAAAACTTTCTTTCAGAGTCAGTATACTTCTTGTGGGATTGACGTCAGGGCCTGGTCCTGGCTGGACTTAGATAATTTTGATGTCTGCCGTAAAATGAATGCGCCAAAGCGACGCAAGGTGGGAAAATTATTGCGTCATTTGTAATTTTAGGGGGCCAATGTCGCAAGGTTGTGGCCTCGGCAGAACACTGGTCTAAGACGCCATGAGGAACGTTTGATGTTCGTACGAACCATACAGTCTTGCTGTGTTGAACTCAGGGGTGTAGTCGGTCGGAAATAAAACAAGTTTTTTTTTTCTGATTTCGGAGCTGCAAATTAGGGTCGGTCGGGAGATGAGAAACAGAAAAATAAAAAGAGCCGCCCTATATGGGGTTTGCCAATATGTCATTGCTAGTGGAGAGGGTGTTTCACACTCCCTCGGAGAGCACTTTTTCGAAAATAAGGATATGTATGAGGACTTTTAGTGGCATTCAAACCATATACATTATTGAAAGCCACATAGTATTGGAAAATTATCTTCAATGTCCCAATACAATACATCACTACTATACAACTGAGAGAGAGAGAGAGAGAGAGAGAGAGAGAGAGAGAGAGAGAGAGAGAGAGAGAGAGAGAGAGAGAGAGAGAGAGAGAGAGAGAGAGAGAGAGAGAGAGAGAGAGAGAGAGAGAGAGAGAGAGAGAGAGAGAGAGAGAGAGAGAGAGAGAGAGAGAGAGAGAGAGAGCGTGCATGATTCGTAAGCATTCATACATACTAACCTGAACGTTGTGAAAAAACTTCGATTCCTACCTTCTGAATTCTGTTTGTTCTTCAAGGTTTTATGTAACGGCCGGCACTGATATTCTGTAACAGTTGATCGGCAAAATAGAACTTTATATAGTCATTTTATGTTTAACTTGGATCACGTGCAACTTTAATGTAAACATAACAATATATCAATACCTACATTTCATTCCGACAGAAAATTATCAACAAAGTATTACTGTAGACGCTTTCGAAGATTATTACATTAATTTGAATGTTTTAAGTCACTAATCATAAAGGTAAATCCTATCATTGAGGAAAAATACAAGATATCAATATTCGGAAAAGAAACTCACAAATTTACAATCTGCGTCATAAGCTTAGTGGTTTATTAATATATATTGCTTTATTGACTCAAGAAATACTAGTAGGTAAATTTACAGCAGCCCATTCTGAAGTCATTTACGCGATTTAAGTCTGTCTGTCTGTCTGTCTGTCTGTCTGTCTGCCTGCCTGCCTGCCTGCCTGCCTGTCTGTCTGTCTGTCTGTCTGTCTGTCTGTCTGTCTGTCTGTCTGTCTGTGCATGTATTTCTTATGACTTTCTATCTGCCTCACCTTCTGCACTTCCTGTTTTGTATAGGATAAACGTGTTCCTTGACAGAACCGATGTATTTGATAATGTAATAACGTTTCACATGTTTATACATACATGGACGCTTGCAATGTTATGAAACACTTGTTATTTCCTTTACAATATTTGTAACTTTTTTACCCGTAAGATTTTGACATAAAGTGACTTGTATTTTGTGCTTTTTTATGAAATGAAATTATATTTAAAATGGAGACTTGTGATTCCCGTCTGAGTCATCTTGGTTGATTAATTGCTTGATTGGTTCACAAATAGGTATTTATGGTGCATTTGTAATTATTGAAATCAGTCATGCAAACGAACGTTGATAAATTGACCATCATAGTATGCAGGAGGTCTGTTATATTCAAATAGACACTATTTACATGTTAATCGTATGTGTGATGAACCTAAAGTACTTTAGAGCATGTCGAACATTTTGATCAAATTTGAATTTTTCAACGGAATAATAAATGTAATAACGGAATGCATATCGTGAAAGAGAAGAGAAACCCCCGTGCGGTAATATATTTACCTCAGAATCGTACTCCAGAAATATGCATAATACGAAATAGTTCTTTTCGCATTATTTTATTAGACCAATTTGAGTAAAATAATATGCTCCATTTTCAAGCTATGTTGTAAGTAAGCATTACATTGCATTGTGGGTGGATTTAGACCCCCACCCCCTAAAAAGGAGGGGGGGGGGAGAAAAAGGAAAAGAGGAAATTACATCCCAATTTTAAAGTGGCCACATGGACGAGGATTGGATATTTATTTTGGATTTTTAATTTATAAAACAATTTTATCATGGCGTTCTAACTGAAAACCAACATCCAAAAATACATTCTTCAAGTGACTGCACCTTCCACATATCATAATTTACACTGAGTACGTATACCTCCTGCCGGGAGTGTTCGATGTGTTTTTCTTGTCAATAGATGGTAGTCTCGCTCCGTGGTACGCCTTGACGGGACGCCCTTCCTTACGCATCAGCCAACTCCTTTCACAGGACGGTGAGGGTGGGTGACACGTCGACTTACAGTCGTTTACATATGCTGGATATTAAACAAATATCCAGGACCACGCACATTAATTTAATTAAAAAATATTATAAAATAATCTAACTTTAAAACCTGTCGACATAAATTATTCGTTCTTCCATTTCATTTCCAGAAGTCATAAACTGTTTTGCATGTACTAAAGTGGACAAATATTATATTAAGTTTAAATTGTTTACGATCACGTGGAGACATCGCACGATCGCTTCAATTTTCAATGAGGGAAAAAGAAATTGTGTGTTTCCGATAATTCGACCGACCCTAGTTTAAGCCGCCGACCCTAAACATTTTTAGACATTATTTTAAGACAATACAATAAGAAAATACTTTGTCTCTTTGACTTCATGCACGTCTGTTTTCTTTCCCCAATGATGCCCGTACATATATGTATTTCATCAAACTATCTCAGAAGGGTTATTCTGACCGACATTTCGTTTCGTTTTGGGTCGAAGCGATATTTTTTTTTCAAAAATTACAAAACCAATTAAAACGATAAAATAAAATAAAAATAAAATATCGACCTACCTACCCTATTCTCTGAGGTCATTGGAAATACATTTTGTTGCGTATATGGACAATATTTTACACATAATAACCTGGTGATGGCGCCGTGCTCATGGGTGCTTCCCTTTCAATAATAATGAAATATATTGGAAACGGGTGAATCAGCGGTAATACTATGTATGTGTTTTTGTGGTTATTGCTGAATTATGTGACTGACGTTTGTGCTGTTTCAACGTTCTATTTCGTTCTATTTTGGATTCATAGAACTGTCGAGGTGTATGTGTTTTATTTGTAGTTGACCGCGTTCGGTATTAAGAGTTTTGTATAAGGGTGACCCTATATCTTTTATTTCTGTTCCTCATTACCCAACCGCCCTCAGCAGCGCCCTCTCTGACAAGAATAAGTAAGTATCTGGACTGTCATCTACATTCATGGCGGTGGCGATGACACTTGTTCAAGGAAAAGGCATTTCTTTCATGACTGAAGTTATTCAAGTAGGGGGTTTGAGAACATGCCTATAGAGAAGCTTGAAAAGGGTTTGTTACCAGGAATCCAATATCAAGGAGATAGAGAGGATGAAAAGGAGAGACAGAGAAACATGAAGATGATGATTTTCTTTATTTTTTTACTTTTTTCTCGACCCATAGTTGCAATGAAAAAGTAATGACTCAGAGAAAAAAAGTATTGTAAAGTAATAAAACATAAAAAAATAGAGTCACCCTAACCTAAACATCTCATACAAAATAACACCATCATGTAGCCTCAACTGGTGAAACGAGCCAGTTTTTTGTGCCTTGTAAATGAGGAGTGACTAACCGATAGAAGGTTTGATACAGCATCAAAACTTGGGCTTGTAATTCTATTGGGTAATCACATTTAAAATACGATATCGGACTTTATACCATAGAGTAGATCGCCAATGTTGTGGTCCGAGTAACATTCTGAACGACAGTGTACTGATGCATACATTTGTATGAGTTTCTGTGTTTTGGAGTTCTTAGCAAAATCTAAAAGCCTGAAGTGTAAATTTTCTCGTCGGAAATATGTTGGCACACATTAAAACTCTGTCATGCACACACGAACATACACATAGACAGACACAGACACAGACACAGACACAGACACAGACAGTCACAGATACAAATAAATAAATAAATAAATAAATAAATAAATAAATAAACAATAAACAAAAACCAACAAACAAACAAACAAACAAACAACCAAAAAAACAGACAAACAAACAAACAAACTGAAACGCTGTATGTTGTGCAATCGTTCAATCAAACAGAAGTTCTTGCCTGCAGCAAGCATATCACTAAATATTTACACCAGTAGTCAACGCATGCGTATTCATTGAGTCGTCCATCCTAGCGTAGAATGGATCAAAGCGACACATTCACTGTTCTACACTTTGTAGTCGGATCGACCAAAGCAATATTATGTTTGAAGGTATGAATCTTATACAGGGACTGTCTTGGCATAAAGTGATGTCACGTGATATACACGATATTTTAAGATGAAATAAACGAGTTATTAAATAATGCGGATTCGTTATTTAGTCTCAACGATTTAGTGTTTTCTTTATTACCTCAGTTGAAACAAAGGAGCTTTACCCCATTTCTCGGATTTTCTTAAAGTTTACGGACTGGAAGGAACACTTTTCCGTATCATCACGCCATATAATTTCAAAAAAAAGGTTCAATTTCCTTTGCAAAGGTATAGCCAAATAAAATAATATTCTGAGGGCGTTACTGGAAAATACGTTTGATGCCTGTATAAACATATTGTCTAAATGTGTAATTTCTGCTGTAGACGACACCACCTTCTATGGCCTAATACCTTTTTGACCGGACAATGAACCAGGATGGAAATTGGAGGTAACTCCTCCAACCGTGCAATCTTTATAAACGCTCGAATCCTGAAGGAATTCAATTGGTTGCCAAAAAAAATATTTTTATTATTTATCAGCCATTAACCTGCATCCTGATGCATACATAGGTAGACAAAACAGCACGAAGCTATTCTTAAAAAAACAAAAAAAACCCACAAAAACACCATGGTCCTGAACGTGTCAGTCAAATTTTTAATTGCGTGTGTATTTGTCTGAAAGAAGTATTGCTATTGAATACATTTGACAGCTCCAAATAAATCATACAGTATGCACACCCATATAAGTTGACGTAAGAGATCACGTGACTGTTTCTATGAATTCCCATCCCAGGCCAGGGTCATGTTGATTTTCTGTAGCTTACCCGGATGTTGCCTAAGGCATTCTGTGTTTTGTTCATCTCCAGGTCATATCCGGGTTGCTCTTACGGTGTTTGCATGTGAACATTTGTTTATTATACTTTTACAAACTGTTTGTGCAGAATGTTGTTACTCGTTATTTTTCCAGATAACTGCTAAAATGTAAAGGAACATTGTCAGGACTTACTAGGACTTTCAACCCTTTAAAACCAAAATCAAAAAGTTGTGTGGAAATTATCTGTTATAGTCTACGCATCATCATTGAAATTGAACCAACAGTCTATTTCTGTCCTTTTGTAAACACCGCTCAGTGAGTCTGTAAGTAATTGCTCGATTGTAATTGCAATAGTGTTTCACAAAAGTGATAATGAACGATAATCAATGAAGATTTACAGACACAACATCTCAATATCAGAAACAGTTTGTGTTATACCAGACAATGAACACACTGTTTGAGGCATTTTCAAAACACTGTCTCCACCAAATAAACCATGTCTGTGAGCGAGCGAGCGAGTGAGTGAGTGAGGGAGTGAGTGAGTGAGTTAGTGAGTGAGTGAGTGAGTGAGTGAGTGAGTGAGTGAGTGAGTGAGTGAGTGAGTGAGTGAGTGAGTGGAATGGAGTGGCGTGAGTGAGTGAGTGGAGTGGAGTGGAGTGGCGTGAGTGAGTGAGTGGAGTGGAGTGAGTGAGTGAGTGAGTGAGTGAGTGAGTGAGTGAGTGAGCGAGCGAGCGAGTGAGTGAGTGAGCGAGTGAGTGAGCGGGCGAGTGAGTGAGTGAGCGAGTGAGTGAGTGAGTGAGTGAGTGAGTGAGTGAGTGAGTGAGTGAGTGAGTGAGTGTCATCGGATCGTTTATAGGTTATATATCTTAATACTGGGTTTGAGTTCAGTCGATTGCAAGTGATAATTAAGTTAGTATACCTCGATCGATCAGTAATTGTAGAATATTGCCCAAAAACTACAAACAGAGCTTGTGACTCTTTAAAGTACTCTTGCATTCATGAATTGAAGTAAAAGTTGCAAATTTAATATAAAATGTACAAAGAACGAAATTATCATACACGTACTATGAATAAAATACTTTACTGTTCAATGCCACGTAAACACCACATTGGGTTAACAATCTAGTACAGAGTTAGAACCCAATGTCATGTAATTTATTGTGTTACACTCTTTAGTGGAGACATAACCGTCAGGTACATATACTTTTCTTAGTTTCCTTGCTAATATTCTGCGTGCCGTTTAAGAAAGTTTAAGTCAGTTGGAAATTTGGTTAAATTATAATCTCCTTCCCCAAATAACATCATTGATATCTAAATCGATGAAAATGGAAATTCAAGCAATTCTACGCTTCGAAAAGTGTCCTAAAACGTTTTCACAAAAAAATGTTCACCGTTAAGATTTGCTCGGCCTGAATTCAATGTATGTGTGAATGTTTAGCTGTACAAATCAGCGTTGTGGGTAAAGTATTACACTGTGCCATTGGTCACGCAGTGTACACACACACTTCATATTAACAACCTTTCCGACAAAACGATATCATACAACAGAGAGTGTACTGTAAAACACATTTGAGTTCAAACTCTGGTCAGGTATGCAGACAACGTATTGTTATTCTAATATACGCTTCATTGAGAAATGTTTGTTGTGACCTGGGAGTGGGAGGATCTCATGGTAGTAAAAGCCGCCTGGGTTGAGTTACTCCCTAGTGAAGTGGCAGGAAATAATACTGTTAGCACACTTGGATTCACTCAAACAATATTAGCGATAAATATGCATTCAGATCACTCAACCTTCAGCGTCAACAAGTGGAGACAGAGGGCGCTCTCCTGAAGGGACGCTTGATTCCGTCTCGTCTACTCAACTGCACTCTGTCAGTGTCCGTCTCCGCCTGTGTCTGTCCCTGTCACCATTTTCACAATGGATATTGATAAACGTTTGCTATGTAGTTGTGCCAAATAATGATTAGTGTATGAGCAAAATGCCTGCATATATTTGGACATTCAGTGAATTCAATCTAATATTCTACAATAAACTGAAGTTGTCGCTGTAGGCGCTCTCCTTATTGGGCTCGGCACAGTAGTGAAAGTAACGATGAAATAACAAGAGCGCCCACAACGGCGAATTTCTTATATTTCAGTCTGGGATGATGTAAGATATCAGGAGAAAGAAATGTTACACGTGGCGAAAACATAAAATTTCAGGAATAAATGGATTGCTTCATAATATTTTTTTGTTTAAAAGTTCTTTATTGAGAGTTCAAAAGTAATAGGAAAAAAATAAGAAGAGAAAAAGTTCCTAGTAAAAACATTTGTCAGAAAAAGCAAGAACACAATACATGTAATGAAAATTACACTTCAAAAAGATGCCATTTGTCGTCAAATCTTTGCAGTACATTGTTTGTGCTAGAAATTAATTACTTGGTTTGCTTTACATGGCTAGTTGACTATCACCAAATCAAAAGATGAGAGTAACTTTTAATCTTACAGTCATCGATAATTTTCTCATAATTGAATAAATTATTTAATAGCAAAGAAAAGGAATGGTTCCCTAAAATATTTGGTTTTTCCCCTCCATTTTAGTTGTTATTTTGATATTTTACATTTTTGATATGTATTCTTGAACCGAACTTTAACTTTCCTTATGCATGCGACAAGACCGAACATTTTCAGCTTAGGATAAACTATTTGATTTCGGGGGGTGGGGGTGGGGGGCTGGAGGATTTGGACCAAACAACAACAAAACAACAACGACGACGACAACAACAACAACAACAACAACAACAACAACAACACCAACTACAACAACTACTACTACAACAGCAACAACAACAACAACAACAACAACAACAACAACAACAACACGATGAATATAGCTTATTTCAAAAGTAAGAGGTAGCAATTAATGTAGCTGGTAAAATTGGAACTAGATTTTCAAATCTCTTTGAAATCAAAATTGATTGACATGTGGAAGAAATCCTTTGCAAAGTAACAATAAATTTCATCTTTATTCTCATATTTTCAACGTGAAAAATATGTATCTGTTGTTAGAAACACTTTTTACAGAATAGCTGTTACAAAACTAAGGATTTCAAACCATATATTGCCAATTGGAGTTGGCCGTTACAAGAACATTGAAAGGAAGCGTAGATTATGCACATTATGTAGTTCAAGTGTTGGAGATGAGTTTCATTGTACAATACTGTGTAACAATGAAAAAATAGAGAGTATTAGAGATAAATACTTTGATACTATATTTAATTTACAATCTCAGCTACTAAAGTTTGATATATTTTTGTCATTTGTACATAATACTTCAGCAAGATATTTCAATGATTTACTAGATATTTCCAAAACATTGTAAGTGTAATTCAATTGAACATCTATGCTTCATTTCTTGCCAATGTCACTTCTTGTACACGGCTTAATTACAAAAAATATGTGTATGTGGTCTTATGAATAGCGCCATCTTTTGTTCGAAGCACGCGTAGCCACGTGATCTAGTTTGCCTGTACATGCACATACGTAGAACAGGCCACATGTTCAGCTGCACAGTTCGACTATTGTATTCTGTTGATTAGTTTAATCTATAGGGAACAACAAACATCTCAAAATATGTTTAATCTTCCGATAGCCGGGAACCTTTGGTCTGATTTAGATTGGGTATCTCTTCTCTCTTTTTCCAATAACGCAAATGAGTTCACCTAATTGACAAATATCATTTACGAAAACACCATCTCGAAAGAGACTATTGATACAAATGACGCCACATCGTCTTTTTACATGAAGCTAGTCATAGTTCTTGAATATTGTCTAAAGTAAACGAAATCAAGTCAATCGGATTGAAATTTTATTAAAGTTAAACAAACAATAATAGTTACAATTGTTAAGATTAATTGCTTTATTATACAGTATTTTGCGTCTACAGTGTTTACGTGAGAGTATTCTTTGGATTTTATTCGCCAGACTGGACCATGACCATGTTTACTTCCAATTATGGACATAAAAGTCGTCAAATGCTGTAAATAAAACGAATCGAGTCTTTCCCCCATCAATGGAAGGAGGGATTAATTTAAAAAAAAAGTGTTAAAAATATGGAAAGGAAATACTTGTACAAATGAGAAATGTATGGGACTGGTGTTGTATATTACTAGTTACAAATTTGTTTTTATTAACACTCAATTCTTGTTCGCCAGGTCATAATACTCTCATGAATACAGAATACTGTGTCTAATATTGAACACATTCAATGGCATGCTCTTCATATAGTGATGACCTTTTACCTGTTCTTTGTTCATGTCAAGCTAGGTTTCACTACTTTCTCATCAAACTCGCAATGAGTCACCGATTTGAGCTACTGAAAGTATACAGCAGAAAAGCTGTGATTTTCGTGATCCGAACCAAGACGAAAATCTTGGCTAATGTTACAGGACGATGACATCATCATCACATAGCGATGACTTCATCATGACTTTGATGATTTGTAACGTTATTTTTAACAGCCCTTTTCTTAGAATGGTTGTAATATGTATGTAGCAAGATTAATATACATAGGTGTTCATACTCAAATTGACCATGCTATTTCCTTAGGTTGAGTTCGTGTTTTACGGTTTTACAAAGGTGACCATCTTTGTGGAGGTCCTTCTTGACCATAGCATATCACCCTTCATGCAGAAATCATCTTCACAGTTGCATCACTTACATGTAATACCACTTGTCAATATTTAATCACAGGATTTCGGATTGACCTCCATCCAGGGACCATTCTTAGCACAATTGAACTCTAATATACAATTGAACTCTGATGTGCTATAGACATGACGGCTGCGGTATGCATGCATGGGCTAAGATTAATATACTTAGGTGCAAGATTCTGATAAATGTGGCATGCATGCATGAATGTGTGATGTATCATGTGTTTGTATGCTAACATGCATGCATGCATGCATGCATTCATGTATGCATGTATGCATGTATGTATGTATGTATGTATGTATGTATGTATGTATGTATGTATGTATGTATGTATGTATGTATGTATGTATGTATGTCTGTCTGTCTGTCTGTCTGTCTGTCTGTCTGTCTGTCTGTCTGTCTGTCTGTCTGTCTGTCTGCATGCATGCATGCATGCATGCATGCATGTATGTATGTATGTATGTATGTATGCGTGTATGCATGTGTGGATGTATATATGTATGTATGTATGTATGTATGTATGTATGTATGTATGTATGTATGTGTGTGTGTGTGTATGTATGTATGTATGTATGTATGGATGGATGGATGTATGTATGTATGTATGTATGTATGTATGTATGTATGTATGTATGTATGTATGTATGTATGTATGTATGTATCAGTAAGAATTATTCATGGCATGATGACCTCCATCTACATTGTTAATATGAGAATTGGGTCTAACATGTGACGTTAGGCAAATCCACTACGTACATTGGTCCGAAATGTTGTCAGGACGTTTGTAGGGATGATTACGGATGGCGATGTATTCAATATCAAAAAACGATATCGATATGATCACCGACAAGCAAATTAGTTATACGATTGCAATTTTTGGTTCAAAATCTTAAATTAAAAAATAATTTTGCAAAAAGATGTAATAGTTTATGGTGATATTCCTAGGTGTGACTAGATGCTAGCAATGATAGATGTGATTTTTGATGTTATTTAAATGTCATTCTGGCCAAACCCAAAACACGTAGGTCATTGTTTAGATATGTGTGAAGTTAAAGGATACCAGTTGTCTTACAATGCCATTGGCATTATAGTGTCGTTTGACGTAATAGTATCACATGATTTTTATGCTGGGATGGTATAAAAAGAACATGAGCTTACCCTAGAAGACAATCATCGGATACCTTCTCATGACCACTGAATGCAATCATGAAGTTTCTACTTTTACTCACTTTTGTCGTGTATACGTCGGCTTACATATGCTGCCCTAGTCCCCATGAATCTTACGAGATGAAAATCAACATACGCGGAGCCTATTACGAACCACACAGCAAGTATGCATCCCTTATGAATTCAGCCGCAGATATTCACATGGACATTCAAAGCATGAAGGTAGTTTATAATCAAGTAACGCATGTTGGTGATTATGAGTCACACTTCAAAGGGATACTCGACTTTGAAAAGGTAATTGCCGACATGTATACATACATACATACATACATACATACATACATACATACATACATACATACATACATACGAACAAACGTGCACATTTGTGGTATACCTCCTGTGTACAAATGAATCTATGCCTGTGAAATTTCATAGCTTTGCAGTAAAATAAAAATCCTTATTAATCCGTATGTAAGTAACAATTTCAATGTTAATTTAATTGAAGGGAAGGATGGAATAAGCAGAATTTCACTGAATATTATTGCTGCAATACATTGATGAATAAACCTTTCCATACTATTTTCATTTCTGTTTATCTTAGAACATTCAATATCTAATAACAGACAATGTATGTACAAAGTTACCATTTACACGTGATCCGGAGGATATGTGCATTCCAGGTATGTATAAGTGTACACGCCTGTGTGTGTGTGTGTGTGTGTGTGTGTGTGTGTTTGTTAATTTTGTTTATTTGTGTGTGTGTCTGTGAGTGTGTTTGTGTTTGTGAGTGAGTGAGTGAGTGAGTGAGTGTATGTGTGTGTGTGTGTGTGTGTGTGTGTGTCTGTCTGTCTGTCTGTGAGTGTGTGTGTGTGTGTATGCATGCATCATGCCCGTGTGCGTCTATCTGTACACACACAAGCACATAAAAATGTACTTGAGAATACGACGACGTAACACATTTTGTAGCTGGTACAATGGAAGCATATTGTTCTCTCTTGATTTCATAAGCAAATTTTGTTTTTCAATTTTTGCCTGCGTTGCTTTCTTCAAAAAGCCCCACAGCTCCCCTCCATATATGAAATGGTTTTCCCCGTAACCGATTAAAAGGTTAATCTCTTATCGAAGTCTTTGTTAGTGAATGATAAGATTGGCAACGTTTAGTACACAGACGTGTACAAAGCCAATCTGAATTAAATCTGTTGTGGTGAAATTCGCCTTAACACATCAACGAAGGTTAGCTCTATATGATGGATGAGGGCGCACATTAAATAAATATTGAAGTACAATTATGGAGTAGATATCGGTACATACAAAACAACCCAAATTTTAGCGATGTGAAGTTAGAGAGTCTACCAATGACCATGCATGCCAATAACGACAGCGTAACGTGAGTTTTGCTGACAAGAATCCCTAGTACCAATGACCATATCCCCACAAGGACTACGTAATACGAGTTTTGCTAACAAAAATCAAGTATTAATATTGATAGACTAATAAACGAGACTTCTAAAATTGGCCTAAAAGTCCTTAGCAACAATGATCACTCTAGTAGCAACCAACGTCCTCTGTTTTTATGTTACATTTCAGATGATGCGATTCTGCTTGGAGAATATGAGTATGTTGGGGGCACAGGAAAAGGTAGAGAATACCGGTACAACCAAACATTGTTCGGTGCAACCTCAGATATTATTCTTACTGTAACAGACGACTGTATGCCAATATCTGTTCACTCGGTCGATGAAACTGCTGTCGGTAAGTAAGAAGGCATAAGATTGTTACGTGTAATTGTTACTGCGGTTGATAGTATACAGTGCGGATTTTCATTGTCATTTAATTTATTAGATAACACGTAGCTATAGGTCACGATTGTAATTAAGGAACGAAGGTATACACAAAATCGCCTGCTACACAGTTTAGTGGAACAGTTGTACAGTAGACAAACATAATATAATTAAGCTATCGATCGAGTTAGGTTTACATTTAAGAAAAGAGCAAACATCTCAGGTTGCTATCCCTAGTGGATGGTATTCCCGTTGCGTAAATTCATCCTAAAACTGCTTTATTATCCCAACATGTAAAAGTGTGACGAGTGGCACTCAGCTGTAACATCCACGTCTTTTTCTTTTTATACACCCGATTCGATTGAGGAGAGTTACCAGTCTTTGAGAACAAAAACCAACTTGATGAGATAAGTGTTCAGTAATAAAGTGAGAGATAGCTGACGTTTTGGGATTAACCCTCTTATGAGTTAAGCCAAATACTATTGAAACTATAGGAAATCTATTATGTTACTTCTATACGAATAGCTCCTTATAAGACGCTTATCTTTCTTGTAAAGGTTATAGCGTGGGAAGTGGTAATTACTTTGGTCTGACTCTTGGAATCAGGGACCCATCAGTCTTTGATGTCCCGTCATTTTGTTTCGACGACAACTCTGAAAACCTGGTGGAGGGTGGTGATCAGATGGAGCCCGAGCCTGAACCTGAGGACGATGACGTAAGGGATGTTGATCTCCCAGAAGTGGAGATTGAATACACAGTGGACGAAGAATAGTAAGTATTAGATCAACACATATTGTTATTTCCTCAATGGGAGAGGGGAGTAGGGGAGGGGGGGGGGGTTAGTGTTGGTGAAGCGCTGTGTGAAATGATACACATGGGGGGGGGGGGAAAGTAAATCCTCTTACCGAAACAGTTGCTTTCCCAAACAAGTAGACACTTTGCAGTTTCTCTAGGCTTTCTTTTGCATTGTGACGAATTCTTAATAAAACAAAACTGGTTATGAAAGTGGCTGTTTTACCAGGTTTTACACAGTTCCATTTTTTGTAAACAATTCGTCAGCTAAACCATTGGCCCAACGGCCACATTACAAATCTACGAATATATCCTACAAACAACCACGGAAAAAAATCAAGTCAGGCATATTTCTATCTTTTGTACTCTTGTATTGATTACTACTATCAACTTACATGTGATATTTAGTGTGATAAGCTAGCACCGTCTGCTGCACGTGGCACATATTCTACCATGTGGATGATTTTCCGGTAAGGATGAATTATGAATATTAATTATGTCGTAAGAGGTTTCACCATAAACCATTGAAATAGGCAACACATTGTGCTTCGAAAGATAACTGTATTTTCTTTCTTTCTTACTTTCTTTCTTTCTAGGGCAATGTAAGGGTTGAACCAAAAGTATGAAGCAATGACATAAATGAATTTACAACAGTCAAGAGAAAGCCTTCCTTTTTAAAAAAAAAAGTGTTTTATTTCGAGAGAGGCAAATTACAACAACACAAGTGCAAAAATAACACATGGCACCATTGAGAGCATCTAAAATAAGTTGAGAAAAATAAGGTACAATGCAGAGGTAGGGAACAAAATTCACTTAAACTTCAAAATTGTCCCATTTTGCACAAAACTTTGGCAATATGACATTTAGACTTTTTTGCAAGTCTTACATTTAATTTCACAATATTAAAGGATGGTATAGTTTTTGATAACTTACATTCATAAATGGTCTTTTTTGTTATCAATATAATGTGGTTCAACAGGTATGAAAAGGACTTGTCGCCTAAAAGAATCTGTTTAGCTGACAACGATGATGGAGATTGTAGGGCCATGCCCCACAGTGTCAATAGACTGTTCCAGATAATGTACATTCACATTCCACAAATAAATGAGTAAGGGTTTCGTCGACGCGTCCGCTAGGTTACAAAAAGTACATAGACTACCATTAACTCTAGGTGGATACAAATGGTGAAGTACAGTATTTGTATACAAAATATTGTGATTAATCTTCCATTCAAATTCCTGTAATTTTGACTCTATATTAACTTTAAAAGGCAGTAAAAAGTAATGGACCCAATCACTGTTGCAAATAGCGAGAAAGCCAGAAAAGAAAAGCTTGCTTTTCGGAGGAATGAAATAATTCCTACCAAATCAATGTAGTCTAGTCGATTGATCGGATTTTCGTATGATTTCTGTTGGTGGTATTTGGAGGACCTGATAATATGTAAATGTGGTAGAAAGAGGGGGCAAAACGTCACTGAGTGATCTATTTCTGTAGAAACATGTATCAATGCGTTACACTGCAACGATGTATGTTTAGCATTCCTCTACTGTGACATTCCAGGAGCATATATACTTCAATCTCTATCATCATGCATGGTATACCGTGATCGGGAAAAGACATCTTCGGACATAAGTCAATAAAATATTTTGCAGAAAAAATACTAATAGATTGAAATAAAATGTGCGATACTTTGTAATTATTAATTATGTATTAAATATGATATATGCTGTCTCAAACTTTCAGGGTTTACGGTTTCAATGATTTCGGTAGAAAAGTACAAGATCTGCAACATTAATTTGAACATATTATGATTGAATCTGATTGCTAAGATTAACGTTGATTTATTAATTTTATTTGCCGTTGTAGGCGTTGCCTTCATCGTTCCTCCACGAGTGGGTGAACGATGAAGAGCGCCACCGACGACGAATCTGTGGGACACAAGAATTTTCACAGTTTACAGTTTACATGTCCTCTGACGTTGTACAATAAACAATAGTTGTGCATTTGAAGACACCCCCCCCCCCAACACAACATGCATTATGTTAATTGATGTTTTGAATATGGTCCTACAATCTTATGAGAAAGGTGACTCCTCATAATATTAGTGTAGGGATGTTAAATGCACTGCTATTAACAAATCTGTTAAAGTTATTGAGCAAATTTAAATTTGACCTTGAAGATGAAGGTCCATATCGGAAGTCTGCCCGGCAAAATAGTAAACTTACCTCTAACAATGAGCCGATTCACATTTCAATTAAGGATACTGGACAATTTGCTATTTGACCTTGAGATGAAGGTCAAGGTCAAAGCCCAGTCTTTTGCTCGGAAGCTACCTCAAGTGATTAACATAATTGCAGACACTTGAATGATGGTTAAAAAAAACATACTTTTGATAATAATGGAGTAGGAAATTGGATGAAGTCTCTGTCTTCTGGTCCCGAGTTATCGTATAATACAGTTGTACAAGGGTGTGGATTAGGGAGCGATCAGTTTTTACGGCCGGGAGTGGGCCGGTGACTTTTTGTTCATGTTGTACTTAAAAATAGTGACCCCCTACAATTCATCCACAAAACAATCCAACCCCCCTCTGACAAATAAAAAAACACAACGACCCCCATCTGTTGACAAGAAACACTCTTTTTGTTCTTGCAAAAGAGACTCTATTCTCAAAGCATAATACCGCACACTGCATAGTTAATTTTACATGTTACATTTTCAGTAATTTTAAGTGTATCTGGTAAATTGCTAACCAAAATCCATTGTTTCACATGTATAAAGCTCTTTAGATAGGAACCCTATAAGAATTATGGCATGGTTGTCTGTTCACGGACATACAAAATATTCATGGTTTAGTAACCAAAAGTTCTGGGATATCTCTTAGATTGAGTGAACTATTAATATTGATTAATTCAGCTAATTATCAAGTACAATATTGTAAATGGACTTGTAAACCCATGTCAATATAAACTGTCACACATAATGATGTACTTGCATCATATAATGAATTGTTTACATCATATAAAGATATGTTCACATCATATAGTCAATATAATGTTTTCGACTTAACACAAATGCGGCTTTCCATACATGTACACGTTTGCACTTCTCAAGGCACTTGCTTGTCCTGTTCCTAATTGTTCAGTTTAATCATGGCACTGACTGAAAACTCCACGAACATTGAAACTAGCCAATTACAAGTTACGAAAAATCACAATTGCCCACATCGCATTTCCACTTTTACGAGTCGTCACGTGGTGACGTTACGTTAACGTTATCGGAGAGTGCAGGTTTAAAATCGGAGTAGTCTATTCCCATATATATATATATATATATATATATATATATATATATATATATATATATATATATATATATATATATATATATATATATATATATATATATATATATATATATACAAAAATCATTCAAGAAGTTATACCACAATGAATTTTTTTGATAATACATATGAAATGCGTCGATCACAGAGTGAATTTCTTGTTTTATTATCCTTATGGCCTGTCATTATTGCTTGCGATATTTACGTTATCTACATCATGAAGGATTCTTAGTAATCTTGTAATATTTACATTAAAGTTAACACCAAATCCACTAGTTTTTTCGTGCATCCTCCAATACTGTAATCCTGACAGTTCAGCTTGAGCCCAAAATATATTGAAACCCGATTTACCTTTTCCACAGTAAGGTTGTATCTCGACAATTTTTGTATCCGGTGGTGCGAAAAGCATATTATAAAGTGCGCCCCCATGGACTGCTATAATGATACTGACTTGTCCATAAAATTCAACAGCCTGGTCCACATTATTAAATCCTTGCTGAAGAACAAAGAGTCGGTCACCATATCTATGTTGAAGTGCTTTGATGACTTCTGCTCTGTTTGACATTCTTCTTCCAGCATTACCTGTACCTTGTTCTCTGGTAATAATAACGACACGATTAACTTCAACACTTCGGAATGTTTTTACTCCCATTACAGATCGCACTCCTGACAATAGAATTGGATGTATTGGTGGTGTATTGCATGTGAAAACTATGTAATCAGCAGAATAAACTTTGTTGGATTCATACCAAAGAACTCGATCCAGGGAAATATTCACTTTTTCTAAGAGTTGATATATAATGTTGTCACGGGGTTTCTGCAGGAGAAGCTTTATCGATGGGTTTCGTAGTATATCATAAGCTTGGATCAGTTTTGGCATGGTTCCGTCAAAGAAATGTTGGTAGGCGAACCCATCTGGTATAATTAATGGACACAATATTCCGACATGTATGTCTGATTTCCTCTTCTGTCGGACAAAAGTGGCATTACTTTTGTAACCACAGTCATAAGGTAATCTGAATGTACCATTTGGAACAATGTGAATTTCTCCGTGAAGTTGTTCTGACGTTGGAGGCAGCATGACTTCGGTGTTTTGGTGTATCGACTCAAAGGCTTGAATATCGTCCTCAAATACAAACCTTGGCCGGCGTATAACAAAATTATCATATTTTAAAGTAATCAGTCGAGGTATGTCAGAAAAATATCGAAACGTCTGGGTGTGGAATAAAGGCGGAGTCAGAGTAATGGAGTAATTGGCAGCAACTGTTCCAGTTCTATTGTTGTCCATGAACGTCTGGTCATTCTGTACTAGGTTGACTGTAAGGTTGCTGACTGTTGTCGCTAGCATTACGGCTCCAACCCCACCATGTCTTGGATTGGTTTTCTCACTGTGTCTTTCTACAGTGGTAGCTTTGTGTGTGACGATGGGAGGTAGTGTAACCCGCACCAAACGTGTTGTACTAAAGGTGCCGATGTGGAAATACAATAACCAAATTGAATATAGTATCATTACTATGATGATAAGGCACTGGACATTTTTCCACCAATATTTCAGTTTCCTCAATGCCATAATGCTGACTGTATAGCTGAAATCACCTGCAGGTCAAACAAAAAGAACACAATCGTTACGACATAGTAGATAACTACCAAAACCAAGGTATTTCTGGAATCGATCCGAATCGCCGAGGTCTTCGACTTAACAAGTACCTTTGCAAATATGCAATGCCAACTGTAGCAGGAATGCGCAAGGAAGTTGAAATTGAAGCTGTAAGATTTCTGTAAGATTCCATTGTTATCAAAATAAAGAGAGTGAGAGTGATGTGTCATTTGAAGACAGTGATAATGACAGTGAGAATGGTGATACAGATAGTTCAAACTCAGATGTACATGTAGTTGAACGAGGGATTTGTTCTGATGATGATAAAAGTGATGTTGGTGCAAATGGCATTTCATATACACAAGATATGGAAGGAGAGCTATATTTGCACCATATGGAATTCAAAAATATAAATGAACACACTTAAGGCTTTTTCAAAAATCCTTAATAAGACAATGCACAGATATACTACATGCACTATGTAAATATCAATACCAATATACTACTTAATGGAATATTCTGTGACTTGAAAATGTGGCTTGGCTTGTTTGAGTTATACATTTACTTTCTCTTGACAGTATATTCAACTAAATCAAACAGGAACAAGATACAAGACTGCATTTTATAGTGTTATGCAATGTCATTCTGTCCTTGGCAAGTTGTCATTTTACTGTACAATAAGGGGACTGACTAGTACTTTCCGATACAAAACTGTTTTAAAATAAAGTTTAAACTTTAAATAGCATGTGCATCAACATTTGCAACTGTAATGAAGAAGACATTGAACTGCAGCACATCAAGGAAATAATACACTATTGAATACAGAAATCAAAGACTCAGTTGGACAGTAATAAAAGTTACATGTAGTCTATTAAATTAATCAAGTAATGGCAATAATTTTCTCTATGTGTACGTATTAGCAAGCTTTTGTCTTCAGATAAAAACTAGGAGCCTCCAAGTCGATGTATCCTCAAAAATAGAGAAATAGTTTTAAAATAATGACCAAATATTTTCAAACGTTAATGTCTAAAGCCATATGTCATTTTGGTATCAATTAAAAAATTATCATATGCCAACTTCACAAAATTGTAGCGTTTGCTTTGCGTTAAACATCAGAACGAAAAAAAAGCACAAAAACAGAAGAAAAAGCTCTCAAAATCACAGCAAACGCTTCAATCAGCTAGGGCCAGAGATACATCTAAACTGGATGTTGACAGTCTGTCAGACATCTCAAAACGTGTTCCTGTGTATGTACTATAGTATACATGCATGTAATGCGTACTTGTACCTGTAGTTGTAGAAGGTTACCAAACACGTTTTTTGACATGGATTTTGACGTTGAAATGATAGATTTTGATGACTGTGAATGAAATGAAATTTGTTTAGGAACTGACTTTTATGACTCTGAGAACAATGACGACCATATCGACATATAATCGAAGATGCACGACCAATCAAGTGACCACGAAAAAAAACAACTAAAACGGGTTACAAGCAAGGGTAATAGAGTCAAAATGTAGTTTATTCTAATCCCTGGTCTTTAGTGGTATCCATTTTCAAAAGCAAAAAGTAGCATATGTACATCGGTGCAGCGATAGACGATTTGATAAATCACGTTCTGACTTACCCAAGGAAAACATCCAATAATCTCTCAATATTTGAATTACCGTGTCAAAATCATTTCAGATATAACTTATCTTATATTCATAAATAAAGGTGGCTAGGAACAAGCAACTTCAACAGGATATATTAACTCATTTGAAACTGCAGTGATTCTGATTCTGACTGTGTGACGGTCTTCGTTTCCGGTCATAGACTACACTTACTAACCTTTGAACTTTTCCCATAGAAACTCTTGGGGTCAATTGCAAAAAACCGTAAAGATCCGAAGTATTTTTGCACAATATTCGACAGTCTTCGGAGAGAGTTTAAAACAAAAGACAAACATGAAGGGTAAGCGTGACAGTAGGAAGATGGATTGAGAGCCCCATTCACACTTTATAATACAATAGACGTTTCTAGTCTGTTTCTACAGTGGTCTGAGAGAATACTAACACAGAAAAATTCTCAAAGTATAGTTGCATGCCATACCATTTACAATTATTTTATCATTATGAAAAATTAGAGTTTACATATATATTTACTGCATGTAACCAAACGCTTTGTACAATGAGAAGTTAGCTATATATTACCATATTCCTTCTTTTCAACGATTATCTAATATTTATAATCAGCGTTTACAAAATTTAAAAATCTGTGCAATTAAACCCATCAGGGGTTTTTAGCTCACCAAGTCACCATATCGTCCCATTATATGTGTGGTTTCACTGACTGACATAATCTAGATGAGTTGATTCTATTTGGTCAGACTTTGCCCACCTGTGTGGCTTTGACTGTTTATTTCTTAACCAGGTTATTCCTTACTACTTTATCAATTAATGACTTGTTTCATCGGTTTGATGAATTTGTCTTGCAGATTGTTATGGTCCACTGTACTGGCTTTAGAAACTACATGTATATGTTGAATGTGTATGCATTTTAAGGGGGAGATGTATAAGAAATCAGTATTTTGACCATTTTTGAGATTATATGCTCTTTTGCCATATTAAATATTCCTCTTGAACAGGGTTTGAGTTTTGCAATTCCTGAAAAATCACGAAAAAAAAGGAAGTAAACAAATGCTTGTGTACCCAAACGTCAAAAGAAGCCCTGACTTACCCTATAAACTCACAATATTTGCATACAACTAAGACGATTGACAGAGGATTATGCAAAATATACGCGGATGTCAAATTCGTACCTGCCCAGATCACTAGCACTGTGAACATAGAGTAAAAGGGGAGATATCTCCATGACGGTACATGAAGGTTGCCCGATGCGAAAGAAAAGGATGTGGGTATCCCAATAACTTCCTTTCTCTTCCAGTAATGAAGTTGCAACGTTAATAACATTATATATATATATAACTCGGTGAGTATCAATCTGCTAAGACAGTGCTCTATACCGCAGTGGCAGAGCGTAAAACTATATATATATATATATATATATATATATATATATATATATATATATATATATATATATATATATATATATATATACACACACACACACACACACACACACACACACACACACACACACACACACACACACACACACACACACATATATATATATATATATATATATAGTTTTGGTAGTACTGGAACTCTTTCTTGGTTGTAACTCGGAGTTTCACGCATTGTGCGATCATCAGACAACTGCTGGTTCATACTCTCTGGAAGAGCAGAACTCACTTGCCTACCAGATGATATTGTTATTTGACCAAAATATACTGCCATTTGGTTATTGCTACGGGCGTGGTCATGGTTGCTAGGGCAATTGTGTCAAAAAGTTTGAAGAAAATCTTCAGAATATCACCTCTAGAAACATCTAAGTTTCAGTCTCATTACCCAAGTACTTTTTGAGATATAAATTTTTTGACCAAAATTCACATTTTTGCACTTAATTTGCATATTACTGATGAGATCATTTATATACTTAATATTTCTTCATCCGTACACCCCCAGATGCATCCTCATTAAATTTCAGCCCAATATGCTGAGTAGTTTTGGAATTAAAGATTTGTGATAAAAAACCACATGTTAGCATTAATTTGTATATTACTCATGGAATCACCATGTCATGAACAAATCTTAATTTACTCACCCTGAGAATGTTCCCACCAAATTTCAGGCCAATCTGCCCGGTAGTTTTGGAGTTTAAGTTTTTTGACCAAAGTTCACATTCTTTTGACCCAACACACATCTCGGATGTGATCATTTTCATTTGAACAATTTCCCAACTAGACACCCAAAGTAAGACCATCAAATATCAAAATAAATCCAGCAGTTTCTGACTTTTAGTTGTTTACACACACACACACACACACACACACACACACACACACACACACACTTTGCGATGCCTATAGCACTACTGTCAGTACTATAACTTCAGTTGTGCTAAAAAATGATCATAGTTAGCATAGCATTGACTTCAGAAAATATCCCAATTCCACTAATACAATGTACTTACAATGATTTATACGATGTCATGACCATTTTTGCATTGTATCAATGAATACGAATGAAAACCTAAAATTTATACTTATTCTTAAAGAATAACTACTCCTGCACAGTTCCATGCCAGAATTACTGTCCTAAGTGATTAAGTTTGAATGTGAATCGTGATTGTTGTAGCACGAGAAGGCAGCCATGTTTTGTCACCCACATGAGCACTGAACATATTCCGTAATTCATATCCCAAATTCGTTGTAAAAAATAGATATATTTCCGGCAAATTGTGATGAAAAATCTTTTTCCACTCATTGAAATAAAAAAGATATCACATTGAATAAAAATAAAAGAATGAATTACTTTTAGTTTATTTTAATGAATAACTTGCAAGTGTACAAGGTGAAACCAACAACTAAAAACTAACTGATAGCTAGCTAGCCTATAGGTGCATGGATCAACCATGTGTAGTGTGTGTAAAACATGCTTGCCAAGGCCGTCAAAGCTATGTATATTTGTCAATCTCTTTCCTGAAATTTTTACATTATCAATTATGTTAAAGTTTTGGAATTGTTGATCTGAACAAATTTCTATGTATTCAAGTTTGCTGAATAGATAAAATGGGAATTTAATTGATTGTAGGCCTTTGCTGTTGAAAACATCTTTTCACTCTATAATATTATGATCTGAAAAATATGCTAATGGTTACACTCGCTTGCTCACTCACTCACTTACTTACTTTAAATACTTAGGTCTTTTGTATAGTAGGGTAACTTCACTAACATTACAACTACATGTATCAGTTCGTTTTGACACACTTGATAGATTTCTGTAAATCCATCCATTGTTCTCAATTTGTTTGTCGTGAATTTCTTTACATTTGATAAACGAGGGGAGTCACTTTACCTCAATAGGCAAACATTCTCATTTTTCCTGATTGACCTTCCTTGTCCTCAAGGACACCAGAGCACACCACTTGGAGCTCAGTATGTCTGCCACAAGTGATGAACTCGCACGAACTTTGTACAGAGGCTTGTCTAAATGGTACATATAAATGTACGGCACTGCAAGCAGAGGGACGGCCCCTGCAAACAGAGTGGTGCTGCACCCCTCAAAAAACCTTCGGGGAGAACACTGAATGGTTTTTTTTGCTTGTTTATGTATGTATGTATGTATGTATGTATGTATGTATGTATGTATGTATGTATGTATGTATGTATGTGGGAGTGAACATTCTCGTGTATTTTTGAGTAAGACCTCTCTTTTCACCATTTGAGTATATGAGTACATGTTAATAAAATTGTATATAATACATGCATGCCCTTGTCAGTTCAGTATTTTATGCTGAAAATCAATGACGATTTTACCACATTTGCCAGCCTTACATCTGCCTCACTAGAAATAATGAAGTTGTGATAACTTACACAGTATTATGATTTAATTTGTGTTCTTACTGAAATGAAGACCTAACACCAAACCATACATATACATGTACAGATTAACAATTATACAGTAATGTGAATTTTATGAATAGATGTGAACATCTGAAAATAATCACTATTAAAAAGCCATTTCAGTAGATTGTGTGAGTGAAGTCTATTTTCATTAATTAATTCCGCCAACAACATAAAACATGTCTAATTTATAAAGTCCTTTCGATATCTTCAAGTACCTTCTATAGGGGGCTTCACAACCAACGTTTGGTTTGATTACATACAGTCTGGGTGTTTGAGATAACTCAATGGGGCATATAAATACGGATGCAAGTGTATTGTTGTCACGTTGTTTATGACATGTGACATGTGACAGACAAATGATAAATAGAGGATGAACATTTAGAGGACAAGCTGATTATTGTGTGTGTGCATATATATTGACGGTCTATGGTGTATGTAAGTTATTATTTCACAAGTACACTGGATTGCCCTAATTTCAGGGCAGAGTAACTATTATGTCTGCAGAAAATTTGCATACTCAATAAAATGTGACATGTAAACATATTTGGGTACTTTTCAATGTTTTACTGTTTCGAGTCCTTTTCCAAGGTTGATTTACTGTACTATCTTTCACTTGTTGCATAAGTGCAAGTTTACATTTAAAATATATAGAATTTCTGTACATTTGATGGGGTTGGGGTAACCACTTCATGGTTTTTGCTATTTCAGTTACCGTCATTGACATGGTAGTTTATTAGTATGTATACTAATTTTAGTGTGCAGCATTTCATTTGTATGTTTGTTGTCATCAAGTTCTGTGATGACCTGAGTCAGGTCAGCTGTGAGGTCACCATAGTCACAATTGATTTGAAAAGTTAAAATGTTGGTTTCTAACTTATGCAGTAAAACTACAAAAGCTAGGATCCAAATTATAATATTTACCTCGAAATCAAAGCTCTGCTTGTCAGCGTAATTTAGTGAATTTTTGGTTTGATTTTGTCTCTAAATTTGTTGTTGCCTGAAAGCTTTGAGCTTTTGAGGTAAACATTAAAGTTTAGTTCATTATAATCGTGGTTTCTATATTTATTGTTTCACTGGTTAAGTGTTGATTTTGAAGTATACATATACGTTTTGGTTCGTTAACGCGTTATAAAGTTATGGTTTATGTGACAAACATTAACATTTTCTTTCATTTGGAACTTACAGGTTCTATATTTGTTGCAGAAAAGTTGTGATTTTGAATTAAACATTAAAGTTTTGGTTTGTAATTAATTTACTGTTTCTATGGGAAATTGAGCTGTGAAGTTGTTTTGCATTTCTTTGTTACGCTTATTTTACTGATAGTAAAATGTGGATGTTGAGTAAAGTTGTGTGGCTTTATCAAAACTTTAGTTGCTCTGTGTATGTCTTAGTACTACATGTAGACTGTGTGTGTGTGCTGTTATTGTGTCACTCAGTGGGGATGACTGGACAGCATTGATAATGATCTCATATCCAATTACTTCTCATGTTGTCTCACTCGTAATAAAGCGATATGTGTTCCCAGTAAAGTGTATAAGGTATGTGTATTTCGTTTGTTCCAAACAGAACTTGAATTTTCATCTGAAACTTTTGAAAATGGCCTGAGTTTTCGACAAGTCTCGCACCATAAGCGGTTTTTTTCAATACGTTTGAATATATATACAAATATCTTTATTTATACATTCAAGCGAAAATGATTAGCCTAGTATGAATCCAATCGATACAGTATAATCATGCACTGGTGACCTGTTTGTCATTTTCATTACAGTCCCATTGATCGCCAGGATGGTGTGTTTTATCTCCACACACTAAAGAAATCAACCCAAGATGTGTGGTTTTCTTCGACAATCACGGGGCATAACCTTTTCAACTCTGTTGTCAGCAGACGCTGTACCAAAGCAGGATTCGATGGATTCGGGTCTAACCATTCATTGACTGGCTATAAAGGCTCGCTGTCAGGAATTATGCAAGAACTGCTGATGCGCAAAAGGAAAAGATAAATGACCCAGTTCAAGGTTGGCAAGAATTGGTCACAAGTTTCTTTTGAATAGTATAATACCACAGAGATGCAGGTTCATAGAGTGATATTGTAATTTAAAATGTGTGAAATCGTCTACATAAATGATATCACTAGTACTTGAGACATATTTGTTAAAAATTGTCATCTGACTGCCAATGTTACTTGCTTAATGAATAGTTACAACATTATGGTAGCCATTAAATGTAATGATGTACTTTTTCAACATGTATTCACAATCTTTTTTCACCACGTCATTTACAGGGGCACGTTGCCAGATGCCCCTTGGAAAGAAGCTGAAGACCGATAGCGGTAGCCACGGTGGCGAGAAAGTATCGAGTACCGATCGCGATGTGATGCAATATCCTGGTATCAATATCCGCATCAACATGTACAGAAATAATTTGCGAATGTACTTTTGAATTAATATCAGTTGGTTGAACAATTAAAATACGATGTACCTGTATTTGCCTGACTTGTTCTTTTCGCAGTTATTGCAAGAACCGCCTCTTTCTTGGCGATTCTTGAAAATAAACACTGCAAACAATACTACTTTGACGTCATAGGGTTTGATGTATTTTGATTGTAATCATAACAACCTATTTATGTCAAAGTTACCACCACATGGTTTGAAAAGTGAACGAAATATATGCACTCGTTATCGTTATCGGTCAAACCGATTTGTATACCAGTCCCAGGTGGTAGTTTATCGCTATTATAGTACCAGTATATTCACAAAATCGAAAACATACGCAGCAGATGACAAAGTGACCAACAAGTATTTACCGTAGCCGATGACGACAAACCGGTCTTCTAATTCAAGTGTCGGTCTTCTAGTTCAAAAAACCGGTCTTCTAATTCAAGTGTCGGTCTTCTAGTTCAAAAAACCGGTCTTCTAATTCAAGTGTCGGTCTTCTAATTCAAGTGTCGGTCTTCTAGTTCAAAAAATCGGTCTTCTAGTTCAAGTGTCGGTCTTCTAACTCAAGTGTCGGTCTTCTAGTTCAGGTGTCGGTCTTCTAACTCAAGTGTCGGTCTTCTAGTTCAAGTGTCGGTCTTCTAATTCAAGTGTCGGTCTTCTAGTTCAAGTGTCGGTCTTCTAACTCAAGTGCCGGTCTTCTAACTCAAGTGTCGCGTCCGTCTTCTCATTCAAAAGTTTTCTATACTACAGGCTACACTACACTACACTACACTACACTACACTACACTTTACTATACTATACTATACTATGCTATGCTATGCTATGCTATGCTATGCTTTGCTGTACTGTACTGTACTGTACTGTAATGTACTTTACTGTACTGTACTGCACTGCACTGCGCTGCGCTGCGCTACGCTACGCTATGCTTTGCTGTACTGTAATGTACTGTACTGTAATGTACTGCACTGCACTGCACTGCACTGCATTGCACTACACTGCACTGCACTACACTACACTACACTACACAACACTATACTATACTATACTATACTATACTATACTATACTATACTATACTATACTATACTATACTATACTATACTATACTATACTATACTATACTATACTATACTATACTATACTATACCAATGGGATCTCATGTGAGGATGTCCGGCTTTCGAGATATGTCTCACACTTGCACAACGTGTATCATCACATCATGGCATCAGATACTACTGTAGTTCCTGAAAATTTGATACTAGTCACTTTAGACGTGGTATATATGTACACAAATATGTTGCAGTCTGACGCAATGCAGTCAGTTGTCAAAGCACTTGACTCACAAGTTACACAAACAATCGACTGCAGCATTCCAAAACCACTACCAGTGTATCTCTTAAAACTATTATGTGATTCTCACGAAAAACACATTTAAATTTAATGGAGAATTCTACTCACAAACATGTGTATGTAGCATGGGCTCTTGGGCCTACCCGAAATAGTCGACATAGCATTCCATGAACTGGAAAGTCGCATTATTTAAATCTACACGAATAAAATATCACTCTGGACACGTTTCAGGGATGACGTTTTCGTGATATTTTGTGGCACCCAAGTCGAACTAAATAATCTGAGTGAAAAAATAAACCAAATACATCCAACTTTCAAATTTTCGTTGGAAAGCTCGGATATGGAAGTAACATGTCTTGCTCTTACAATCCACAAATGTCAACGACACCAATAACACAAAGTATTGGATATCAAAACTCATTCCAATATTTACACAGGCAATCATGTCACCCAGACTCAGTCTTCAAAGGGTCCATTAAGGGTCAAACGATCAGATAGATAGGAACATGTAGTAACGAAGAAGAATTTCGAATAAAGTGAAATTCTTCACCGGGAAACTGGCGAGGAGAGGCTATGAAACAGAAATAAATACTAGTAACTTGAGTCCACTATCATAATCCTGACATCTCTATTTGATGAACAACACAAGTAAACTCTGGGCAAACAAATACGGGAATACTATACTATATACTATACTATACTATACTATACTATACTATACTATACTATACTATACTATACTATACTACACTATAGTGTAGTATAGTATATACAGTAATATAGTATAGTATAGTATAGTATAGTATAGTATAGTATAGTATAGTATAGTATAGTGCATAGTATATAGTGTATAGCATAGTAGAGTATATAGTATAGTATACTATAGTATAGTATATAGTATATAGCAGAGTATAGTATATAGTATTTATTGTATAATATAGTATATAGTATAGTATAGTATAGTATAGTATTAGAGTATAGTATAGTATAGTATAGTACAGTATAGTATAGCATATCATAGTACAGTATAGTATTATAGTATAGTGTATAGTATAGTATAGTATAGTATAGTATAGTATAGTATAGTATAGTATAGTATAGTTAAGTATAGTATAGCATATCATAGTATAGTATAGTATTATAGTATAGTGTATAGTATAGTATAGTACTGTATAGTATATCATAGTATAGTATAGTATAGTATAGTATAGTTCAGTATAGTATAGCATATCATAGTATAGTATAGTATTACAGTATAGTGTATAGTATAGTATAGTATAGTATAGTATAGTATAGTATAGTATAGTATAGTATAGTATAGTATAGTATAGTATAGAAAACCTTTGAAAGAGAAGATGGACGCGACACTTGAGTTAGAAGACCGACACTTGAACTAGAAGACCGACACTTGAATTAGAAGACCGACACTTGAACTAGAAGACCGACACTTGAATTAGAAGACCGACACTTGAACTAGAAGACCGACACTTGAACTAGAAGACCGACACTTGAATTAGAAGACCGGTTTTTTGAACTAGAAGACCGACACTTGAATTAGAAGACCGGTTTGTCGTTATCGGCCACGGTAAGTATTACATTATACCAGTATATTGATGGCGCAAATCGAGAGTTCTGATTGGTCTAGACATCGAACTAGCACGTCTAAAATGAACGATAATGCATGGTTGGCATGTGTCCAAATGTTGATGTTCACTGTTCGTCTACGAACGTTGCTTTGTAGTCCGCCGTGATACTGATAGTGAACTCTGCGAATTGTCAGAGGAGAATTTCCTCAATGAGACAATATTTTATGGGAAATTATGAAGGAAATTTCGAAAGCAGCCAAGTTATCGCGTATTTGTACAAATCACCGACTACTATTACAGCTTGTAAGGTCAGGGCATGCACGCGATAGGTTCTAGTATGGCCTACAACCACGGCTGCTGGAGTGGAAACAGGTGAGCTGTCCTGTCATAAAAATGAAGCAAGTGTACGAACTTACACTGGCCGACTTACCATTAATCTAAATAGAAATTTGTCTTGGTCCGATCCTGTCCTAGAGTATCAGTCATCAACCCGAGAGGGAAATCCCAAAAATCTACTGAGGTAACTTCCAGTAATACAAATACATGTAAATATCACCCTGTCGCCATGTTATACAGGAAGTCCAAAGTGCGACCGTATCTGAGACTGGATTTGAGACTCGTATATATATATGATGTAAACAATAAACAGCGGACAGCAACAGAAGTTATCGCATGGCAACGGATGCAGCGAGCTAAACACGGCACATGATCAGACACAAATCATGGTCACTCATCCCAACCGTGCGCAAATTCAAACAAACAAACAAACAAACAAACAAACAAACAAACAAACAAACAAACAAACAAACAAACAAGCAAACAATACAATGGCGTTTCAACAGTGACGTCTTTGTAAGGTTTGAATTACACCTAAGTTGTCTGGGTCACACTCGCCGAAATACTAGGCTGTGAGGCTACCATTTAGCCGTCTCAAAGACGATCTCAGGTTTGCTTGCAATTACATGTACAGTCTATTTGATATAAGAGAATCTCAAAAGCAGTCTCGAACACGGGTAACCCTAAAACGAATGACAACCCGAATGACGGAAAACGAATGACAGCATTTCCAGTATGTAAACAGTGTAATGACACCCTTTTCTACATTCAGTTAGTTGAAGGACACCCTCTGCACTGTAAAACAAGTGGAATGACAGCCGCCACTCTATAAATTAAGTGGAATGACAGCGTTTTCAAGGCTTTAGAACTGGAATGACAGCATTTCCGGTATGTAAACTGTGGAATGACAACCTTTTCTACATTCATTTAGTTGAATGACACCATCTTCACTGTAAAACAAGTGGAATGACAGCCGCCACTCTATAGCATAAGTGGAATGACAGCATTTTCAATGATTTGAAGCTGGAATGACAGCATTTACAGTGGGTAAACAATGGAATGACACCCTTTTCTGCATTCAGTTAGTTGAATGACACCCACTGCACTGTATAATTAGTGGAATGACAGCCACCACTCTATAAAATAAGTGGAATGACAGCATTTTCAATGCTTTGGAACTGGAATGACAGCGTTTCCAGTGGGTAAACAGTGGAATGACACCCCTTTCTACATTCAGTTAGTTAGTTGAATGACACCATCTCCACTGTAAAACCAGTGCAATGACAGCTGCCACTCTATAAGATAAGTGGAATGACAGCATTTTCAATGCTTTGGAACTGGTATGACAGTATTTCCAGTATGTAAACAGTGGAATGACACCCCTTTCTACATTCAGTTAGTTAGTTGAATGACACCATCTGCACTGTAAAACCAGTGCAATGACAGCCGCCACTCTATAACATAAGTGGAATGACAGCATTTTCAATGCTTTGGAACTGGTATGACAGTATTTCCAGTATGCAAACTGTGGAATGACAACCTTTTCTACATTCATTTAGTTGAATGACACCATCTTCACTGTAAAACAAGTGGAATGACAGCCGCCACTCTATAGCATAAGTGGAATGACAGCATTTTCAATGATTTGAAACTGGAATGACAGCATTTACAGTGGGTAAACAATGGAATGACACCCTTTTCTGCATTCAGTTAGTTGAATGACACCCACTGCACTGTATAACTAGTTGAATGACAGTCGCCACTCTATAAAATAAGTGGAATGACAGCATTTCCAATGCTTTGAAACTGGTATGACATCATTTCCAGTATGTAAACAGTGGAATGACACCCCTTTCTACATTCAGTTAGTTAAATGACACCCTCTACACTGTAAACCCAGTGGAATGACAGCCGCCACTCTAGCATAAGTGGAATGACAGCATTTTCAATGCTTTAAAACTGGAATGACAGCATTTCCTGTATGTAAACAGTGGAATGACACCCTTTTCTACATTAAGTTAGTTGAATGACACCATCTCCACTGTAAAACCAGTGCAATGACAGCTGCCACTCTATAAGATAAGTGGAATGACAGCATTTTCAATGCTTTGGAACTGGTATGACAGTATTTCCAGTATGCAAACTGTGGAATGACAACCTTTTCTACATTCATTTAGTTGAATGACACCATCTTCACTGTAAAACAAGTGGAATGACAGCCGCCACTCTATAGCATAAGTGGAATGACAGCATTTTCAATGATGTGAAGCTGGAATGACAGCATTTACAGTGGGTAAACAATGGAATGACACCCTTTTCTGCATTCAGTTAGTTGAATGACACCCACTGCACTGTATAACAAGTGGAATGACAGCCGCCATTCTATAGCATAAGTGGAATGACAGCAAATCCTATGCTTTGGAACTGGAACGACAGCATTTCCAGTATGTAAACAGTGGAATGACACTCCTTTCTACATTAATTTAGTTCAATGACACCCTTTGCACTGTAAAACTAGTGGAATGACAGCAGCCACTCTATAGCATAAGTGGAATGACAGCATTTCCAATGCTTTGAAACTGGTATGACATCATTTCCAGTATGTAAACAGTGGAACGACACCCTTTTCTACATTAATCTAGTTGAATGACACCTTCTGCACTGTAAAACCAGTGGAATGACAGCCGCCACTCTATAGCATAAGTGGAATGACAACATTTCCAATGCTTTGAAACTGGTATGACAGCATTTCCAGTATGTAAACAGTGGAATGACACCCTTTCTACATTAATCTAGTTGAATGACAACCTCTGCACTGTAAAACAAGTGGAATGACAGCTGCCACTCTATAAATTAAGTGGAATGACAGCATTTGCAATGCTTTGGAACTAGAATGACAACATTTCCAGTATGTAAACAGTGGAATGACACCCTTTTCTACATTCCGTTAGTTGAATGACACCCTCTGCACTGTAAAACCAGTGGAATGACAGCCACCACTCTATAGCATAAGTGGAATGACAGCATTTTCAATGCTTTGGAACTGGAATGACAGCATTTCCAGTATGTAAATAATGGAATGACACCCTTTTCTGAAATCAGTTAGTTGAATGACACCCTCTGCACTGTAAATCCAGTGGAATGACAGCCACTCTATAAGATAAGTGGAATGACAGCATTTTCAATGCTTTGGAACTGGAATGACAGCATTTCCAGTATGTAAACAGTGGAATAACACCCTTTTCTACATTTAGTTAGTTGAATGACATCGTCTGCACTGTAAAGCAAGTAGATTGACATCCTTTCTGTCATTCCACATTCTGAAAATGCTGTCATTCAACTTATTTGATAGAGTGGCGGCTGGCATTCCACAGGATTTACAGTGCAGATGGTGTCATTCAACTAACTGATTGCAGAAAAGGGTGTCATTCCATTATTTACATACTGGAAATGCTGTCATTCCAGTTCCAAAGGATTGAAAATGCTGGCATTCCACTTAATTCATAGAGTGGAGGCTGTCATTCCACTGGATTTACAGTGCAGAGGTTGTCATTCAACTAATTGAATGTAGAAAAGGGTGTCATTCCATTGTTTACATACTGGAAATGCTGTCATTCCAGTTCCAAAGCATTGAAATTGCTGTCATTCCACTTATTCTATAGAGTGGCGGCTGTCATTCCACTTGTTTTACAGTGCAGAGGGTGTCATTCAACTAACTGATTGCAGAAAAGGATGTCATTCCACTGTTTACATACCGGAAATGCTGTCATTCCAGTTCCAAAGCATAGGAAATGCTGTCATTCCACTTATGCCATAGAGTGGCTGTCATTCCACTGGATTTACAGTTCAGAGGGTGTCATTCAATTTCAACTAACTAATTGCAGAAAAGGGTGTCATTCCACAGTGACTGTTTACATACTGGAAATACTGTCATTCCAGTTTGAAAACATTGAAAATGCTGTCATTCCACTTATCTTATAGAGTGGCGGCTGTCATTGCACTGGTTTTACAGTGCAGAGGGTGTCATTGAACTAACTGAATGCAGAAAAGGATGTCATTCCACTGTTTACATACTGGAAATGTTGTCATTCCAGTTCAAAAACATTGAAAATGCTGTCATTTCATTTAATGTATAGAGTGGTGGCTGTCATTCCACTGGTTTTACAGTGCAGAGGGTGTCATTGAACTAACTTATTGCAGAAAAGGTTGTCATTCCACTGTTTACATACTGGAAAGGCTGTCATTCCAGTTCCAAAGCATAGGAAATGCTGTCATTCCACTTATGCTATAGAGTGGCGGCTGTCATTCCACTGGTTTTACAGTGCAGATGGTGTCATTCAACTAACTTAATGTAGAAAAGGGTGTCATTCCACTGTTTACTTACTGGAAATGCTGTCAATCCAGTTTCAAAGCATTGGAAATGTTGTCATTCCACTTATGCTATAGAGTGGCGGCTGTCATTCCACTGGTTTTACAGTGCAGAGGGTGTCATTGAACTAAATTAATGTAGAAAAGGGTGTCATTCCGCTGTTTACATACTGGAAATGCTGTCATTCTAGTTTCAAAGCATTGAAAATGCTGTCATTCCACTTATGCTATAGAGTGGCGGCTGTCATTCCACTTGTTTTACAGTGCAGAGGGTGTAATTCAACTAACTGCATACAGAAGAGGATGTCATTCCACTGTTTACATACCGGAAATGCTGTCATTCGTTTTCTGTCATTCGGGTGCCTCGAACACGGTCTCACTTAGCATGTTCTTCATTTTGAGAGTCTCAGTTCTCCTGTATCTGAGGTCGTACATACCTTTGGTATCTGGCCATGTCTATCGATATCATCTCACTCAACCAGTCGCGAAGTCGGCCGGGCACGAAGCATGCTGTATTCAATAAATAAAACCACTTCAAGTTTATACATTGAGTCAAACAGGTTGTTTATTCATTACTGTACACTATTAATGAACCGATCAATGTACAGATTATCCCTAGAAACGACTAGCAGATAAAATAAATCCAGTCGCTGCACGAAGTTCATGTCATGGTTGAGGCCCAGATCAGCTGTCTTGAAAGCAGCGTTATCGTTACGCAAATTAGTGACAGGGGGCGCATATGAAACGAGAAAATGTTAGATCTAGTCTTGTTTCCGATATTTTCAATATACTGGTACAAGATAATAGCGATAAACCACTCGATATATGCACGAGCGATAGCGAGTGGTTTGCCAACATCACAACGTGGACGCGTGCCAACTGTGCATAGATCACTGTTTTAGAACAGTTAGATTGATGTATAGATCAATCAGATATCTCGATTTGCGCCATCATTATACTGGTATAGTGTAATTGACAAGGTAAATTTAACTAGTTTTATGTAAAAAGCCAATAAATAAACATCTTCATGTATATAAAAGATATACAAATGTTCTAATTTGTTAATGCATAATCCAATTATATAACAAATATTAAATCTAAATTAATACACGAATACTTTCTTACGTCATAAAATGAACTCAAAAGCCATATGTGTATTTGAATAGAAGATATGTTGTAGGGACGACATAGCGTTAGTATAATAACGAATGCTGTAAATCAAATTTTCAACCTGATTCACCCCCGTTGAATAAATGGTTTAGTCTCAGGAAACCTTGGTGGTGTCCCATATTCGGTCATCTATTTGAAATCAATGCATTTACATAAGTTGGCGAAATGCATGTATCTCAAAGAAGACGTTAAAGTATGGTATTTATAATAACCGTTTTCTGCAAGGCAAAATAAAAAAAATGATTGTTTCTGATAATATGACTTCAGAAAATAAGGTAGGCAGGTCGGATTTTTTTGTTATTTTACTTTATTTTCTTTCATTTTTTTAGTCTTCAAAAAATACTCCCTCCCGTACCCTCCCCATCCATATTTTCCACATATGCATGTACCATATGACTATTTCTCAAATATGATATTCAAAAATTTAGTATTGGTATATATAGTATTTCAGAATGGCTAGTTGTGTGTAAGGTTACAGTTACGTGTTTCATGTTCATTACTGGGTATATATATTGACAGCAGTTTTAACTGCTGATTGAACTTGCTATTTGTGTTTCAATCAATGTTTCATTCTCAAGATACAAAATCTTGTTCTGAATGAAATCGTAGAAGCATTATGGTATTGACTACATCTGAATGTACAAATATAATCCATAACAACATTGGAAATAATATACAATTGATTTTAATACACTGCACAGAGAGTTGTCTTTGATTCTGCCCATTTTTGTTTCATCATGTTAGTAACTGACGTGTATAATACCACAAAAAGGCATATATACCATAGGTAGCATTATCAGAAATAAGTATATTGCTTCCTGTCAACATTTGTAAAGACTAATTTTACTAAAAAGAGTTGTATTAAACTACAAGTAATTATAGTCTCCAATGGATGTATGCTGTGTACTGAAATACTCTGACGAAATGACATGTTTCATAGATTCTAGATAAACATGTAGAGTGAAAACAAAAATTGTACCAAAAGTAATGTGTTCACGACTATATTTATCTCTAACTTTGTCTTGGTGCAATCATGCATTTAGAAAATTAGTTAATTTACATACATTTGCATACACTTTACATAATATATATTTTAGCATACGCAATTAAATATCATATGTAAGGCTAGAAAAAATAAAAAAGCTGGTCAACGGGTAACCTAACCCATCACATTTGGGTAGGTAGGTAGAATTTCATTTTTTCACAATGCTTGACAAGGATAAAACAAACCATATATAATGATAGCAAAATATTTCAGGTCGAGTTTAGATAGATCTTATTCAGTCATCTTGATACTATCTCATGCAATTTGTCTGCATAGTTACAGTTAGTAAATGTACACTATTAACGGTTAAATAAATGTTGTAGTTCCTCTCACCCTCTCTTCTCAAAAAATGTTAAGCCATGCCAAATGAAAGCATCATTTTAGCCACTCCTTCTGTCACCTACATTAAAGTGGAGATATAAAATTACAATATGATACATTAAAATAACAGTGATAGCCAACAACAATAATATTCTGAATGAGATTACTTTCCACAGGATGTGGATTTCACACGCATACGGATATGTCTCTAATTAGCTCTAACCTATACAGGGAGGTACTTAGCCAGACACCATCCAGTTTGTTTTGGGAGAAAGACAATTATCGCCTTGATTGCTACTGATTGGAGAGACAACTCCAAAGGTGAAAAAAAATGACAATAAGACAGTGTAGGAGGTCATTTAGAGGCATAAAATATCAAACCATAGACATAATTTAAAGTCTTACAATATTTGAATATGGTAATAAAATACCAGAATTCAAACAATTTTGCTATACATTACATATTATCTGGAAGTGTATTTTGTTGTGGCAAAGCTGAAAGATATTTTGCGGATGTGCACTAGGTAAATGACTTCTCCTGAAGTTTAATTTGGTTCCAAAAAATCCCGAATAAAGAGCAAAACATTTCAAGACTTTCAGACTTTGATGGCTCTATGACTCAGGCTGTTCAGCCCACTCCCATGGTCGTAAACCTTTGCTCAATTCTTTTAGTGCACATTAGATATGCAACAGCCTAATTTAATCTTAATTCATGCTCGTATGCATCAGCAGAGCCCAGTAAACCACTGTATAAGATATTATATAATTTGGAATAGACTCAAATGTATATTGTTACATGTACTGTTCAGCAAATATAAAGGAATATCCTTAATTTTGAAACAAATGCGAAGCCCGCATGAGGATATATTGCCCATCACCAAAAACAATATATGGTTAGGTTGAACAGCTTTTTTATTTTTCCTGGCCTAATGTAACATCTTTCAAAGTAGTTGCCGAAAAGATATCACATTCAAAGTAAAAAAACCCCAAACTTTTTCATTAAAAAAATGGATGGTGCTTTCTAAAATAAGTAACACAACAGAATAATCATTTTCTTTACCCTACTCCCAACACTTTTATGGCCCTCCTTTATGATGCAACCCAAGGTGGACGCAGTGAATTCTCCTTGTCGTTATCATTATAATGGAAATAATTGAAGTTTGGATTTTGATGTCGAAGGTACAGCTCTGTTTACAAATTCAGGGCCATTCTTTCCATAGCAAGTTGTCGCTTCAAAATGAATTGCGTAATAACGCTAGTGTCAGTGCAGCCTTTATTTACTTTTCAGTGTGTAATAACCATGTTTCAGTAATTCCTTATTTCTCGTACGCATGCTTGTCGTTTAATAATTTTTATGATCCATATAAGCTTACATTGTAAGTGTCATTTGTTTGGTTCTCTGGATTCAGCTTGGTACAAATCGGTTTGGTTTCATACCTAAGACTTGCTGTTTATTTTGTATTACTCGAATACTAATTTATGGAAATCGTATTCTTATCTACAATCGTGTGATAGCTGTGACACGGTACATCTTAAAAAATACATGTTACAATGAATCGAATCCTTCAGTACGTATGTAAAATAAATATTGAGTCATGGGTTAATCTGCAAATTCTTTTTCTCTTTACTCAAGATCAACAGCAAAGATGAAGTTCACATTCAGTTTAGTGCTATTGGTGTCAATCATGCTTATTTACGATGCGGATGCGTTTTGGAGGCGGAGGCGGAGATCTCGACGACGTTGCAATTGTAGCTGCGGTCGTTATTTTGCAGCTGCTGGTTGCAAAGTACCAGACCAAGAAATTCGAAGTATGGAAGCTGATATGGATGATGACGAACCACAGGAAAACGATGCAGACTACGATGAACAGTGAGTTAAAATACCAGACGTAAACTGAATGCCTTCCATACGGGCAAATGTAGCACATTTTCCGATTTTGTCTCTCCTCACATTATCGAAATTATATACGACATTTTGTGTTCTTCAAATATAGAAAGCTGGTGAATGTTTAAGATGCCTAGTTGGTGAAATAACTGGGCATGGGGAGCAGGAATCTCAGAAAATATAATAAGTCGAACGAATTCTTTTCTAAATATAACTTATAAGATAGACTAGGCTAGAAAAACACTTTTGTGTATATTTCCCCACGTCTCTATACAATAAGATACACGAGGTAATATCATTGAATTGTAACAATATTCATTAAACGGTACTTGCTATATAAAATCCGTTCTGTAAAACCTACAGTGTGTTTTGTCGGTTGAATTCGTCTGGAAAATTGAATTGACTGATTGCGCTTCAAATAGTTTTGATATACACTTTAATTTTCAATTTCATTTTCTTTGTAGAGTGCAAGCTGCTAGATGCTCCTGTCCTGTCACGTGTAGATCTCAGATGCAACAATACGGTTGCAAACCTGAAAAGTCTGATAGAGATATCGAAGACATTATAGAGTAATCCACATGTCTTGATAATGTTAAAGGTTGGTCAATTATTATGATTTTAATTTGAAAGTTATCTTTAAGGCTTTCAAATGTACACGTGGTAGATTGTGTAGTCTCTTAGGGAGCCTTCTGTAACTACAAGAGGGTCGGTAAAAATCAAGCTCCATCTGCAGCGTAAAATGTGACCCTTTCCCGTTTTGGTAACAGTGGTTCCCTCAATTCTGTTCGACTATGATACTTACCTGTTGGCAAAATACTGATGGGTAACCCGCATTAATTCCTCCAATCCATGCCAAGAAATTTTTGGCCCCGCCCCCTCCACCATACCTGGCTCCATATTTGGTTAGCTTAGTCTCCCGCCTAAGTGGCAGTTAGCGCATGCGTACTTGTGTCTTTTATCGCATGGCGTACAAGTGTGTAGACGGATATTGATTTTGTCTTCAAGTACCTACCTCCAATTCCATTATACACACTGGTTTTTCCACTTGGTTGGCTCTTTGGTTACCCTAAAGATCCTAGGATTACAGCTAAGTGTCGATTTATTGTCTCTCTCTTTGCGATTGAGATTTGTTGTGTGTTTTTCTTCTCCGTGCAGACGTCCCTTATATACGGACGTCATTGCCTTACCGTGTTGTTGTTTTTTCAGTCATTCGTTTCGTCATGACTAAACCTAAGAAGAGAGGTGTGTGTGGTCATGACATGCCTAAGCAGGATTGTCATTCTGTTTGTCTGTCTTGTCGAACGTGTTCGCAGTCCAAACCCTGTGAAGTTTGTTCTAGTTGGTCCGATGAAAATTGGCGTAAACTAGGTAAACAGTCAGACAAACAACGGTCATCTAAGCCGAGTGCTTCTGTCACTACTCCTGCGAGTGTACGGTCTTCGACTTTAACGGTAAGTTCTTCTGTCACAGCGGAACCGAAGTCAGGTAAGCTTTCTTCTAGTTCTGTTGTTTTAAACCGTCCTTTTCAGGACGAACTGGGTAGTAGTGCTAGTGGTATGCGGTCCTCTCTCGGAGAGGGCTCGACGACCGTAGACACTATACAGCTATCACCCCCTAGTAACGTTCCTCGAGTAGCGGTCACTTCTCCCTCTCCCCTGGGGGAAGGGTTGAGTGTACTTGACGAGTCGTCACAGCACTGTGATTCTAATCGTCATAAGGCTACGAGTATTTCCGAGTCGAACGCTGGTCCAACTCGTTCAGTCGGTCGAGAGATCTCCTGTACTGACGTAACCGGGCCTGGTGTAGCTACTACCCACGTACCTCCTCGCTTTCCAGTCTCAGGCTCACCAGCTAATCGGACTGATTGTATTGAGGGTACGCAGACTGGTTTACATACCAATCTGGGTAATTTTTCGAGGGTCGATCAGAGTATGAATCGTCCTCAAATTGCCAATTCTAGTGATGTCAGTTCTAGACCAACGTTGTCTGCTGGGCAGAGAATACAGCGTGGTCTGGACGATTCCACTTTGTATAGGGGTGCGAGGGTTTATCCCCCTCAAACCAGAGCTGAATTTCGGAATCCCCAGTTCATGCCTATGCCTACTGGTGGTGTTTTTTCTGATCCACAGCAATTTTCTGGTGACTTTGGTTTGCCTCCTGAGACACCATGGGGTGTTTTTAATCCTCAGGTTGGTTGGCCACAGCAGTATTGGCAGTACCCCTGGCCATCCCTCCCTCCTTATTACAGGGCTGAGGGTTCAAGGCCTACTGATAGGAGGACACAGCATGATTTCATGTCTCCTACTAGGGATTCTCCGTCTCGTTCTCGCAGACGTTTCAGAACGCAGAGGTCAAGAGACAGTTCCCCTTCGAACCAACGGTCTCCGGTCCCTAGAGGGCGGAGTTTCCGTTCACGTTCAAAATCTTCTTCGTCCTCCAAGTCGAGTGAGAGTAACCGTTCGAGGTCACGTTCTTCTGAACGTTTTGATCGGTACTCCAGTGAGAGGTCACCCAGGCGTGAACCCAGTCGACAGGAGGTCTCCCCAGTTCGATCTAAGCGTCGAGCCAGGAGAGACATAGACGAAATGTCATTAAAGGCTCCCAGTGATGCCTCCTTTGGGGGAAATGAACCAGATACCCCCAGTGTAGTGGGCACTTTGCGTTCAACTTCCCCTACTCGTGATGAGGAGTTCTCCTTCCACGAGTGCATTCAATGGGTTTACAATCGGTACCCAGACCGTTGTCCTAAGCCACCGCCAGCTCCCACTATGAAGTCGGAGTTTTGCATGGCTTTTGAAGAAATGGAAAAGTCTCAACCGGTCAAGGAACCGTCTACTCTTCCACTTTCTTCCATGTACTCAGGTCAACTGGACAAAATAACGTCAGAAGTTTTAGGCGAGGGCAATAAAGCTGCTGCGTTAAAACCTGGTCATTTTCCATGGTTAAAAAGTCGGTCTCGTGCATACAAGACTCACACAACCGACCCATGGATTGGTTACCCCAGCCTAGACACTGATGCCGAGGCTGTGGATGCCAAAGCCAAAACTTTCAACTCCGTGTCTATCCCTGGTACTCAGTTAAAGCAGTTAGGGGAGATGCACGCAGAAAGTATTCGTGCATGTTCTGTCATGGATTGGTTTCTAGCCGTAGCAACGTCTGAACTACAGCAAGAAACCCCGGAGATGCCTAAGGTTCTGAGGCTATTGCGCATTGCAATGAAAGGCCTCTACCATGTCTCCGAATCTTCAGCGAGAGGACGGGCAGCACTTATTTTGATGGAGAGGGATGCCTTCCTGAAACGAGAGTCTAACTCGTTAACACAGGAACTGAAACAGGAAGCAAGAGGCTCCTCGTTTTCCACTTCCTCACTGTTTGCTGGTAATTTGACTTCCCTGGCCCAGCGGGCCAGCGAAGCAAAGCAGAGAGAGCGGTTAATGTGGGAGTCACCACGTACAACCTCTACTCCAGCAAGACCAAAGGATAACCGTACAAGTACTAACACGGTGCCTGCAAACAGAAATTTCCAAGGCAACAGGAGTAAATCTGGACAGTCTAGCAGAGGACGTCCACGTAGTAAACTGCGTAGTCAACGGGGTAGAGGCAAGCCTGGCCCCAACAAGCCCTTATTTAGCAAGAGCAGCTTTAAAAAACCGGGCTCTGACTCGCAGCAGCACTCCTGACTCTCCACTCGGCAACACGATACAGGAACTCCCCATTCCAAGACTGGATATTCCAGTGGGGGGCAGACTAAGCCACTTTACAGATGCGTGGGATTCAGTCTCACAGGACAAATGGGTTTTGTCCACGGTAAGGGACGGTTATGTTCTGGAATTTGCCAGGCAACCGCCCCTCACTTCCATTCCGTTCGTAACCTCTCTACCAAGAGGCACAGAAAGACAAAGGGCACTCAAGGACGCGATCGAATCTCTTCTGGCCAAAAGGGCCACTCGAGAAATCGATCCAAGTACATGTCAAATGGGATTTTACAGTCATCTTTTTCTAGTCCCGAAAAAGTCAGGCGGATGGCGGCCGATTCTCAATCTAACGGCACTGAATACGTTTCTTTCAGTACCAAGATTTCAGATGGAAACACCAAGAGCAGTTTTAGCCGCTGTCCGACCAAACGACTGGCTAGCGTCCATCGATCTAAAAGACGCCTATTTCCACATCCCTATCCACAATTCGTGTTGCCGGTTTCTTCGTTTTACGGTCCTAGACCGAACTTTCGAGTATACAGCACTCCCGTTTGGGCTAGCCACTGCTCCCCGGGTGTTCACCCGGGTGGTAGCGGCGCCAGTAGCCTGGTTACACCGACGGGCCACCCTTTTACATCCATATCTCGACGATTGGTTGATACGGGATGCACAAAGGGAGGTGTTACTCGAACGGATTCAACAGATATTGTTGTTAATCCTTTCTCTGGGTTTTATCCCCAGTTACGACAAGTCAGCTCTCATCCCAAGTCAGGATACAGTATTCGTGGGAATGAGATTGATTACACACAAGGGAATAGCTTGCCCTACCCAAGAACGGATAGACAAGCTACTCTCAGTCATTCTGAACCTATGGCCACTGAGACAGATAACAGCCAAACATTTTCTGTCTCTCCTGGGTTTAATGGTGTCCTTGATCGATATAGTACAATGGGCCAGACTCCGGATCAGGCCAATTCAGTTGTATCTTCTCGCCCTTTGGCGACCCAGTTCGCAACCAATCAGCACAATGGTTCCAATTCGTCCAGTGCTGAGGTTCCATTTAGAATGGTGGCTAGACCAGAGCAACCTTCTAAAAGGCAAGTCCATTTTGTACAGTCACACGGATCTGTCCCTGTACACGGATGCGTCACAAGAGGGCTGGGGAGCTCACCTAGACAGTCAGATGACAGCAGGTGTCTGGAACCCCCAAGACAGCTCTCACCACATCAATTGGCTAGAGCTGAAGGCAGTTTTCCTAGCTCTGCAAGACTTCGAGATGCTAGTGACAGGGCACAGTGTTCTAGTCCACTCGGACAATACCACCGTAGTGGCGTACATAAACAAGCTAGGGGGAACCAGGTCTCCAACACTGTGTTACCTCTTATGGGACCTGATGTTGTGGTGCATAGACCGAAAGATCCTTCTGTCAGCACGTCATGTGCCAGGGAAGCTGAACGGCATTGCGGACGCTCTATCGCGTCGCAAGAGAGTTCTTCCTACAGAGTGGGCAATCCCTGTCAAGATTGCTCACCTTCTGTTTCTGCATTGGGGAGAACCGACTGTAGATCTGTTCGCCACCTTCATGAACAGAAAACTGCCTCTCTTTGTGTCTCCGATTCCAGATCCGAGAGCAATGGCAACCGACGCTCTGTCAATGTCTTGGAAAGGACTGAGCGCGTATGCATTTCCCCCCTTTGCACTTCTTCCAATTGTACTGAGGAAAATCCAAGAGGAGAGTTCCTCAGTCATTCTCGTAGCACCTCTGTGGCCAAACCGAAGTTGGTTCCCAGTATTACTATCCCTTCTGGTAGACTTTCCAGTAGTTCTCCCAGATCAAGAGAACCTATTGTCTCAGGGAAGGGGTATTGTTCACCCCAACCCGAGCTTGTTCCACCTTCACGCGTTCAGATTATCGAACGATCCCTCCGTTCGCAGGGATTTTCTGAACAAGCTGCCTCAGTCATTGCCAGACCACAAAGAGACAGCACCCTCCATACCTATGGAGAAAAGTGGAAAAGATTCTCTGATTGGTGTCGTGGAGGGCAGAAGGATCCTCTCGATCCATCTCCCCAGACAATAGCAGATTTTCTCTTATTTCTGTTTGAGGAGAAAAAGTATGCAGTTAAGACTATTATGGTGTATCGCACGGCGATAGCCAATACGGTCAGAAGCATCGGGGGACCAGATTTTGGTCAGAATAAGATCTTATCAAACATGATCAGACATTTTCTTATTCAACGCCCTCCTAAACAAACGCCACTACCTCAGTGGAGTTTATCCTTGGTTCTTAGAGCACTGAGAGAACCCCCCTTTGAACCACTTCATTCCATCTCGCTTAAAGCCCTTACTTTTAAAACGGTTTTTCTCCTAGCCCTTGCATCAGGCCGGCGTAGGAGTGAGATCCATGCATTGGATACTCGTTCGGGTTTTATTCAGTGGAGAGGGGATCAGGTGATCTTGCGCACTGACCCTAGGTTTCTGGCCAAGAATCAAGTTCTAGGATCCTTGGCTCAGCCGATCATCATTAAAGCTATTGATTCCTTTGTGGGCTCAGACCGCTCAGAGCGTCTTCTTTGCCCCAAAAGGTCCTTACTTTGGTACCTTAAACGTATCAAACCTTTTCGAGGTAGTAGGACTAGACTCTTTTTACCTATTCCTCCGTCATCCTCTGACATTTCTCCAGCCATTATATCCAAATGGCTGGTAGAAACTGTGAAGTGGACTTACAAAGTAAGTTCCAGCTCTGCTTGTAAGTTAGAGAGAGTCACTGCACATGAAGTCAGGGCTCTCTCGGCATCATGGGCTTTGTTCTCAGGGGTACCGGTAGCACAGATTCTACAGGCAGGAACCTGGCGCTCCCCAAACTCCTTTATAAGTTTTTATATCAGGGATATGACACAGGAAGCTAGCAAGCTTCAGTCATTAGGTCCCTTAAGTGTCGGGCAGTCGGTAGTTGTAAATCAAAGATTTTCAACTAGATAGGATATGGTGGTAGACTCCCACCTCCTTTCAGTCTGACACATTCGGGTTTTTACCCATCAGTATTTTGCCAACAGGTAAGTATCATAGTCGAACAGAATTGAAGTTTCTACCGAAACTAATTTCTGTGAGACATGATACTTACCTGTTGAGCTCCCTCCCACCTTCCCCACAGTCTCCTTGTGAACTTTTTGTCCTCTTGGAGCGATAAAAGACACAAGTACGCATGCGCTAACTGCCACTTAGGCGGGAGACTAAGCTAACCAAATATGGAGCCAGGTATGGTGGAGGGGGTGGGGCCAAAAATTTCTTGGCATGGATTGGAGGAATTAATGCGGGTTACCCATCAGTATTTTGCCAACAGGTAAGTATCATGTCTCACAGAAATTAGTTTCGGTAGAAACTTCAATTTCCTTTCTCTAAAATATGACCCCCCCCCCCCCGTTCAAAATATTTCAAAAACATTAGTTAAAATGCATGAAAAATAAATTATATATATATATATATATATATATATATATATATATATATATATATATATATATATATATATATATATATATATATATATATATATATACACATCAACATCTCCTGACGAGTGATTTACTCACGAAACAGGCTTGTAGAGACGAAAAACCCGACTTGATTTTCTTCTACCCTCAACATATACTCCGCTCTGCGTGCATACACACTAATGGCAGGACATTGCTGTGTTAGAAGTACAGTATTTATGTAAATTATTAACTCGAGTCTGTATATAGGTATAATTTATGCTTGTGATGTATTTCTCAATAACTGCAAGCCATAATCAACAGCGGTAAATCATGAAACCATAATACATTGTGTAATATTGGTATACATGTACGACACATATCTCCGTCAGAAAATTGATAAAACTGATCTTTTGTTTTTTTAATTTTTCAGGAAGCCATTGGTCAAAGATCACTATCACTCTCTCTCTCTCGACTCCGTTATATTGTAACCTGAGATGGTTTTTAAGTGATTCCTTCATATCATCTATCGTAATGTACAATAACTGGGTGACGAAATACTCATTTCCTTGGGGGTACAAATAAGGTTAATACTTAATTTTTTTTCAAATTATTTCAGAATTATTGTGGAGGGACAAATCTATGTTAAGTCTATACTTGTTTTTGTGCGTCAATTTATTGAAGCAAAAGAAAATAAAACTTGACTTTGCTGCAATCACTGTTATTGTTTCTCGTTATTGTTCTTCTTGATGAAGTCTGATCTGGTGTTTCATGGTAGCTTAAGGGAGTGTTGGGTGCGAAGTCGAGAATCACATCATTATTTAGGTAAAACGCCACTACGAAGAGTCATTTGTATAGTAATGAATTTACAAATTAGGAATGTATCGTGTATGGATGCTCAGAATTGTTCATTCGTATAATGGCTTTATAAAGGCTGGCTTTTTGCAGGAAGGCAGTCGGTTTACACCGAGTATACGAATAGTCTCTACCTCTTTCTCGTCCTCCAAAGGTCTCTCTCTCTCTCTCTCTCTCTCTCTCTCTCTCTCTCTCTCTCTCTCTCTCTCTCTCTCTCTCTCTCTCTCTCTCTCTCTCTCTCTCTCTCTCTCTCTCTCTCTCTCTCTCTCTCTCTCTCTCTCTCTCTCTCTCTCTGCAGGCCGACATGAAAAAGTTAGGTCAGAATATTATGGGATAAGAATTGAAGCGCAAACAAAACCTTGGGTGAAAGCGTAACATTCTTACTGAAAAACACACAAGCTGAAATGACCTCACACTTTTCAGCCACGTGAGATCGAGAAATATTGACGCATATTAATTGAATCGCTAAACGTCGTGTGGTCACAGAACGTATACAATGTACGTATCTATCCATATCGGAGTCACTTTGAACGTTCGTCGTTCTTCCTAGAACGAACCTCGGCGTTTTTAAAGGCCAGAATTTGAAACCTATAGGTTCTCGCAACAGTTTTATATTACTAGTTGAACCATAAGGTCTAAATAGGATTATTTATTTGATGTAGACAAACTTTTTCTATAGCTCTGCCAGACAACTATTTTTAATTTGGTCGAACAATGGGATAGCTCTCTGTCTAAAGGTATGGATCATATACTACTTCCATACAAATTTGCAAGCTATATATAGCTGGCACAAGACTAGGTTATTATTCACACGGAACACATTCAAAAAATATTTAAAACACAAAATATGATTATGATTATGGGAGACAAACTCTATGTGATAGTATTATTTACCTCTTATAAATACCCAATCGAACAAAGGGGACAGCTCATGCGCCTTCAACTGCAAAATAGACATGCACAATTAACTGTGCCCAGCACATCCGGGTTCATATATAGAAGTGGTTGACAGCTGTGCCTGCAGGTAAGGAAAGGTCGTTTCAGGCAACCAACACAGTATTATCGAGCGGACAGAAGGTCATACGAAAACACACAAGACTTTGCCAACAAAATTTAAATAATCACTTTGTAGTGTGAATGAAGATCTCGTTACAGGTGCACTGTTAATTCGATATCCCTGCTCGCTGAATCTATTCTGGATCTGAGTCACACAACTGCCTCGGTCCTGAGTTACTGATACTACGCTCATATCATGAACACGTTCTTCATTGCATAAACGAAGTTTAGAGTAAAGCAATAAAAAGTGTCAAATCCAGAACCTACTACCACCTGTTATTAGAAATGTTAGGTTTTATAATGATGGTACAAAGAGACGACATGGGAACAGAGGAGTCAGACATCGGAAGTGTGAATTCCTCTATTCGTTTTTTTACAATGATAAAAATGCTACTTTGTTCTCCCTGCTACCAGTAGGTGTTTAGATTGAAGCTTTCTCTGACCGCTATCGCCTCAGTCTTTGTAACAAATCATACGCTTAGTATCTGAGTGTTTGAGACTTTGAGGGTTTTCTGCAACAATGTACTCTAACACAGAACACATCAAGAAATGATCAGATTTGCATTACATGTCATGATTCAGATTTCTAAGTACTACATTACATTGGTCATTTAATATCCAGTCATTTGGACCTTAGAGTAAACCGTTTGTGGACTTTTGGACCAAAGACTCGGTGGATCAAATCATGGAAAAATATTTCACAGGGTTATCGCACTCCTCCGAAAATTACTCAGATCTACCAGGCATACATGCATCCCTCCCTTCCTCCCTCATACATACATGCATGCATGCATGCACACGCACGTACTCACACACGAACGCACGCATACACACACACACACACACGCATGCATGCATGCATGCATACATACATACATACATACATACATACATATATACATACATACGTACGTACGTACGTACATACATACACACACATACATACATACATACATACATACATACATACATACAGAACATACGTTAACAAAGAGTGCTTGGAACAACGAGATCGCACAATAAAGCGCATAAACAAACCAGGATTGTTGTACATATCCGGGATATACTCCGGCTAAATGTTTGCAAAAAAAGTTAGCCTTTCTTGAAGTTGTGTAGATGACACAAAGGAGACAAAACAAACAAATCAAGGAGATCCGGGATATGGGAAAACACCCTGTTTTCACCTGAGATATTACACAACATGTTGTTTTCTACTAAAGGTTGGTATGAGAATTCATTGATCGTTATCTTGAAATATTGTGTATATCACGTGACATCACTTTATGCCAAGACAATGTTAGAGTATCCTCCTACTATAGTTGGGCTTTAAGGCTTGTAGGAGTTATAGCGGGGACTCCAATCACTCCTCAAAGTATCAGTTAGATCTACCAACTGTTTCACCCGTCAGTGTACTATGTGAATGCAGCCTTAAAGTCCCTCGAAACACGTGTTGGTAAACAATTCGTGGTAATAATCACGTATTACATTTGTGTATCGTGGCAGTCAAGTAAGATAGGCAATCGAACTTAATTGCAGATTCAAATTTACATTGCTGTCTATGCTGTCATTCCTGGAAATTATATTCTAATCACCTACACCTCTCGTTTCAGCACAATTTCTGACGAACCGCGTTACAACTATTCGAGCGTTGTTCATACTATATACGCGGCTAATTATAAGTAAATAATTTTGTAAAAACATATGAGCTGGAATCATACGTTACATGTGTACTATAATGCAGACAATAACAGCAAAGTATAGTTCTCAGTAAAATAAAAAACGCGCATTAGTGCAACTGTCTTAAAATAATTGTACTGTCATGTGTTAGTTTGTTTTAGGCACATTTTATCCCAAAGTGACACTTAAGAAGTTGTGAGGCATGGTTTCTTTGGGAGTGAATCTCAGTGTATATGAGTACTCAGTATACTGTCACTTGTTTTCAGGTGTCGCTTTATCCAATATCGTTGATAAACACGACCTCGCGACCTTTAAGTTATTTCAGATTAATATCAATTACAAGCATAGGTGTATGTAGGAACGTTTCTGATGAAACAACCCTATGGAGATATAATGGCTGTGAACCATGCAGTTTAATGGTGGTCACATAGCCTAGACAACGACAGCAAATTTTGCCCAGACGTGACACATGGTTTCTATTGGGTAACGGTAAATCTCATAGTAAGCAAGTTGAAGAACAGTTTGAGTAATGTGGCTGGTTTTTTAGTGTGATTTTGTCGTGCCCAATAGCAGAGTGAACTAGCCCATACATTTGAACTGCATGTTAATGCTACAAATAAGTGTCGCCTTTACTTGGTCTGTAATTTGTACCGTAACTACACGCGAAAGCGATATAATGTATACAGGATGTGTCGCCTGGAATGCTTACGTGTACGTATTACCTTTACGTTGCACAATAACACAGAAAAATCGATTTAGTCTAGAACAGTTAGGCATGGCGATTGCCTGGTGGGGGTGGGGGCGATGGGATGGGAGAGCAAATATAATAGTATAACAACAGGCTCATGATAGATGTATGAAAATAATGGTAGCGAATGATGAGCCCAGTCTCGAGTTGCAAATATGGTGATTTCAATCGTCAGTCAAATGTAATTGCATTAGACATGTTTTGGCATGATCAGTCCAGTCTGTAAATATTTTATATCCGTCAACTCCGAGACTAGTTCGTTAGTAGAAAACAACATTACTGCAGTCAAGTTTGTTACACAAAGATTGACCAGAGATAAACACACACACACACATAAAGTGTTACATGCGTGAGAAGAGTAGAACTGAGTTATCTAATTTCGGTTAAAAAAAATTGTGGTAAGATAGAATCCCAGACCCAGTTTGAAGTTTTCGATTATCACAAAATCCACTTGAAATTATTTCAATGGATAATCTACCCCCAAATTTGTGACTCAAAGGAATTTGATAAGAGTGGTCCGAATTCAACCTACCTGTCGGTAACAAATCATGATGGATGCGTGTGCAACGATATTTGAAATTACATCATACTGCGAACGACTAACATATGGCGCCTGGTTTAGCGTATTGAATACACTCTTGGTGTAAATAATTCAGTGAATACTAAAAAAATATACAATGGTCTGCAATAGGGAACAGGTAATCTAGTATGGCAAGCCGCTCAGGCCAAAAGTGTTATTTTATTTTAGCTATATAGTATTTTATATTTTTCGTTGTTGTAAACTAATTCTAACCGTTTATTTGTAGTTTTGCGATGGAATTCACACTTTTATTTCATGTTAACATTATTTAATGAAAACGAGATTATTGTTTTATTTTTCGTCAAACCAGAATTTTTTTAAGGGTTATATATAGTTGAAAGTCAAAACGCATATTTATATATATTTTTTTTGTTGTTGTTGAAATTTTTGATTTTCAATTGTTCGAAAATAACGAATATGATTATATGTATGGAAGACAGGTGAGGACAGCAACCTGCGACCCAGCTGCTTGAGTTGCAAGAGAAAGTACAAGACATAATTAAGAACAGTCTACATATTGACGACAATATTGAGTTGGATCGGGTCCATAGATTATCCACTGCCCGCTCTAGACCCGAGCCAATTATCGTCAAATTTAGTCGCTATAAAGACAAGGATAAAGTCTTGAAGGCAAGTAGACGTGAGAAGAGTTCATTACCAGCTGGAATTCGAGTAGGAGAAGATTTTTCCAATATGGTGAGAGAGAAAAGGCGGAAGTTATGGCCAACTATGGATGAAGCATTAAAGGAAGGAAAACAAGCAACAATGAGGTATGATAAACTCGTAATAAATGGAGATGTTTATGTTTACGATAACAAAACGCAAGATGTTGTACCAGTCAGAAGGAGATAGGGATGTGGCCGAGGCAGACAAACAAACTTTCATGCAACACAGAATGCATCGAACCGAAATGACAAAGATGAAGAAAAGAAAGACTCTAATGAACTATTTCAGTTGTTATGCTGGAATGTCAATGGAAAGTCAAAATGGTCAAATCCAGATTTTATATCATATCTAAAAACATTTCATATTATTTGTCTTGCTGAGACATGGGCTAAGTCTACTGACCTATTTTTATTAGATGGTTTCGATTCAATATCGACCGTGCGTACTAAGAGATACCATCTCGGTAGATATTCAGGGGGTTTGTTAGTATTATACAGGCATAATATCATTTCGACAGCCACGAAATTACCCAGCCAGTCAGATGACCTAATGTGGATCAAATTTGAAGCTGAAGATGTGACTTTGTTCATTATTGGTGTTGTGTATCTTATATGTGGCGATTTCAATGCGAGAACGTCAACACATGCAGATTACGTTCTGTTTGGTGACACTTTTTTCATCCCATATGACGAAGACTGTCAAATTGATGAAAGTAACTTTGCCTGTAAGGAATTCACGCGATTCAAATGTTAATCGCTACGGTCAATGCCTCTTAGAATTATGTAAATCAACTGGAATGAGGATTATGAATGGCCGGTTCTCGGAAAATAGTACCTATTTTACATGCCTTTCAAATACAGGTGGTAGCGTAGTTGATTATTTACTCTGTACAGGCACAACAATGAAACAAATTGCTAAATTTTCTATCGGTGACCGAATCGAATCAGATCACCAACCGCTGCTATTTACCATTAACGGGAAATGCAGATCTGACCATGGGGAAACTCACAATGTCTCACCTTCCAGCCAAGATACAAATAATGGTACTGTCCATATGGCTAAATTTATTTGGAAAGACACTTTTAGCGATAACTTTAATGCGTTCTGGGCGAGTGACAGAGCCGAAACATTATATGGTAATTTCACAGCTATGGTCGAAAGTAATAATATAGATGGTAGCATTGATGTTATCCTAGAAATGTTATATGCAGCAGCAGATGACATGAAAAGTGTGGCAAATCATAGCATGACCCGGCGCAACCATAATGTCGTGTCTAATGCCTGGTATGACCAAGAGTGTCATGACACAAAGGTCAAAACAACTAGATCACTAAATGAATTAAGACAAACTAGGTCACTTGATTCCTTGGCAAAATTAAAGTGTCACAAAACAGAATATCGTAATCTATTGTCAACAAAAAAGAAAAACTTTGAATTTAAGGAAAAAAGTAAATTGGTGGAAGCTGCCAGGGAGACAGATTCCAGGCACTTTTGGTCTCTTTTGAAACAAAAGCAACCAGGCCCTTCTTCTTCTATCTCAACGGATGATTGGTACAACTACTTTTCCGGCTTATTCAATATTGAAAACGATATGGGAGAGGATGCAGTTACGGAGGAAATAAAGAACCTTGTTGACGAATTTGATCCCTTCATCCATGATAATACTGACTGTAACCACGTTAACTGTGATGACTTAGATCGGGAAATTACTTATGATGAAGTTGAGAAAAGCATAAATAAACTTAAAAATGGAAAAGCATCTGGCCACGATGGTATCCCCGCGGAAATGCTTAAGAACTGTCCACGGAAGTTCAAAGAATTTCTTGTTGTATTATTCAATAAGTTGCTCCTCGCTGGATACCCTCTCTCTATTGGGGAAAGCATTCTCGTCAATAATCTATGAAAGATTGAATGCATGGGTTGAAAATAATTGCCCACTTGAGGAAAATCAAGCAGGCTTTCGCAGAGGCTATAGCACCATTGATAATATGTTTATAATTGATACAATTGTCAAACGTTACTTTTCTTTGAAGAGTCGTTTATATTGTGTGTTCGTAGACTTTGAAAAAGCATTCGATCGTATCAACCATTATATGTTGTATTACAAACTAATTAAGAACGGACTCCATGGCAACTTCTTCAAGGTTTTGCAATCTATGTACAGTAACATCCAGGCACGTGTTCGCACCCCGGAGGGTATTACCAGATCTTTCAAATGTATGTGTGGTGTACAACAAGGGTCAATTTTATCACCCTTGTTATTTGCATTATTCATAAATGATTTAGGACAACATTTGGAACAAAAATTTGCTGGAATTTACATTGGTGTACTGAGACTGTTTTATCTTCTTTTCGCTGATGATTTGATTTTGTTTAGTTACAACGCTATTGGCTTACAAAGACTTTTGAATGATTTATCATCATTTTCTTCGAAATGGAAACTTAAGGTTAATATTAACAAAACTAAGGTAATGGTCTTTAGGAATGCTGGTGTTTTGAGAAGGTATGAAAAATGGTTTTACAATGGGGAGAGGCTATCAGTTGTATCACAATTTTGCTACCTTGGATTAACATTTTCTTTTAATGGACTTTGGAATATGGCACAAAAGACAATAGCTCAACAAGCGTGTAAAGCAATCTTTGCTCTGAAAAAGATATTGTATAAATACAAATCTGTCGAAGTGTCAATTTACATGAAGATTTTTGATTGTAAGATATTGGCTAGTTGTGCGCATGCGTTGGATTCCATTCCGGTGTTCAGCTGTCACGTCACTTCTAGTTTCTCGTCAAAGTGTACATTTGCTGAACTTAGTCGTACTATTTTACAACAAGGTAAAATTCAGTCAGTTGTGGCTTATTTATAGCAGTTCTACTGCCTCAAGGAAGTACTTTCGGCACAGTGAAAAGCAAGATGGCTGCCGCGTCGTGCCACCATCTAGTGCAAGATATGGGTTTTATTTTCTCGTCTCGCTATATGTAACGAATGGTAGCGAAGGTAGTGCGATTGAAAACTTACTCTTTTACATTCAGACACATTTTAGGATTATACATTAAATATCAGACTGTATTACCGTCATGTCTTTTGGACACAATAAAAGGTGTACATCGTGTTACCAGTGTTTTATCCTGCACTCTTTTTTGGCCGTGGAAGTACACAGAGACAGCACTTGCGTTACAAACAGACAGCCTTGATCCCACTGGATTCAGATTTTAAACAACTCAGAGTCTAAAAGTACCCTTTTACACTCCAACACATTTAACGATTATACATTGGATATACTGTATTACGGTTACACTAAAAGGTGTACACCGTGTTACTACCGTGCTGTATCTCGATCTGCACTAATTTTCTCCATGGAAGTACACTGCATGGGTAAACAGGCCTTGTGTTGCATAAGAACAATACAGAGTCTTTATCAGCAGTTACATGTAAGTTGCGTTGCATACATCCTAAACAAAAATATGCAACAATTAGATTTATTTTAGCTATAGTGTTGTTACGTATGTTACAACCCCATGTTCAGGGAGACTTCATCTAACAAGTTCTTTATAAAAAATAATTAAAAGATAACAAAATCAAATATCTTAGTCACAATACTTCAAGAACAACTCCCAGCTTCTAGAAAATCAATATAATTTTAATTAATTTAATTTAGAAGAGGAGAGCAATTTATAGACGGCTACGTTGCATGCACCAAAGCAGTTTTGTGAAAACGATATTTTTTCTCAGCAGCTCTACGTTCAAATGAGTACTATTGTGTGACAGTAGGTGACAGTTTGAAATGAAATAAACCTCAAATAAGACGAATGCAATTCACGAGGAAAAGGTATGCCATACAGAAGGTTTACAAGGTCAGGTCAAGGTCAGGGGGAATTAACCAACTGTTCGTTTTGCTAATTTGGAGCAGACAAGTAAACCTGTTGGTTATCAGATGTAAGAAAGTAAACAATCAACCCATTTAAACTCATTGAGACCATGTGTGGTCATTTTAGTGTCATTTTACCCTCGTCTAACTGCTGACTCAAACTTCATTACACGTAATTACTAGTATCACATCACACATGCAAACAAACATACATACACATTGTTTTACATAACGAAATACAATGTACTTCATGCAGTTCATTTACAGTTAGATTTCTGTTACGTTACGTTACGTTACGTAACTGACAACCTAATATACTCATATATGAATATATCCTACAAACACCCAGGGAAAAAATCAAGTCAGACCTATTTCTATCTTTTGTACTCTTGTATTGATTACTACATGTGATATTTAGTGTGATAATATAGCACCTTGGAATCACTCGACCTTGGCATCTTGTAAAAAAGCTCTACTGCATGTGGCACATATTCTACCATGTGGATGATTTTCCGGTAAGGATCAAATTATGAATATTAATGTCGTTAGAGGTTTCCCATAAACCTCTGAAATAGGCAACACATTTTGCTTCATTTGATAACTGTGTTTTTCTGTCTGTCTGTCTGTCTGTCTGTCTGTCTGTCTGTCTGTCTGTCTGTCTGTCTGTCGGTCGGTCGGTCGGTCGGTCGGTCGGTCGGTCGGTCGGTCGGTCGGTCGGTCGGTCGGTCGGTCTTTCTTTCTTTCTTTCTTTCTTTCTTTCTTTCTTTCTTTCTTTCTTTCTTTCTTTCTTTCTTTCTTTCTTTCTTTCTTTCTAGGACAATGTAGGGGCTGAACCAAAAGTATGAAGCAATGACATGCATGAATTTACAACAGTCAAAGCAAAGCATTCCTACCAAATCAAGTTGAAATGTACTCATCTAGTCGATTGGTCGGATTTTCGTATGATTTCTGTTCGTGGTATTTGGTCGATCACTCCCACCACTTACGGATATTTCTAATATGTAAATGTGGTAGAAAGAGGAGACCAAACGTCAATGAGTGATCTATTTCTGTAGAAACATGTCAGTGTTTGCGCTAAAATTCGCCAAATTCGCAAACGCGAACTCATTTTAAATTTGACGAAAATATTTTATGCTTTGTTCGCCACAGTGACGAACAGAAATTCTCGCACGATCTTGTCGGTAAAATGATCGTTCACTACATATACTTCGCGGATATTCTGGCATGTGCGATCATGATCGCGTGTTTCGATCTCGCATAGCACGAGACATGCTAGATACAAGGTAAAACATTACATGCAACGTCACATGATCACGAGAGTTGTCGTCATAACTGTCAATTTACATAAATGTAGCAAGTATGGTTGATATGTCCCACGTTGCCTTCGCTGTCTTCCGCGATGGCGGAGAAACGGAAAATCGCGCGGACGAAATCCAAAGACATCTCATATTTTGGCAGTGCTTGTCATAGTGCAGACGATCTGGTAGACGGCAGCCAGACTCAAGTCAAGAAGAAAGCCAGAAATGAAGACGATGGGCCATCGGGAAGAACGGTGAAGGCAATGTGGTTCAATGATTTTCCTTAGCGGAGACACAGTGATGGTCTGCTAAAATGCCAAATGTGCATGGAGAGCAAATTCAACAATGTGTTTACAACAGGAAAATCTGACATTTGCCCAAAAAAGGATGACTTAGTGAAACACGAAAAATCTCGAGGTCACAGGTAGGTTGTAGTAAACTTTCATGTTATGAATTTATTACCAATAAATTTAAATGTCAAATGAGCATGACTTTGAGTGAGCGATCATGTAATTTGTAAACTAGTGAAAATATGTTTTGCGTAGCGGAAGATATTTTGCGTTGAAAGGAACCCAGGAAGTTTTCATATTTGATTTATTTGTTGTCGGTATCTGTGGATTACTTGAGATGTGAAATCATTGTAATTCCTCCCATGAATCTTTGAATGAATCTTACCAGTCGATAAGGACAGTGATAGAGAAGAAGATTTTGAATGATGTTAAATCATGCCCATTCAAGATGTATGCTAAACAACTAGATGAGGCAACTGATGTTTCAAATTTATCTACTCTGATTTTTTACATTAGATTTGTGAACAGTGATGGACATGTTGAATCACACTTCCTTAGTGTTAAAGAACTTACAGACTGTACAGCTGGAGAAATTTACAATACTGTGTCCACATTGTTAACTGAGAAAGAATTAGATCAGTCAAATTTGATCTGTCTTGCTACAGATGGTGCAAGTGTGATGACAGGTCATAAAACAGGTGTGACCACTAGGTTTAAAGATAGAACCCCTTACCTTGTAGCAAATCATTGCCCAGCACATCGCCTAGCACTTGCCAGTGAAAAGGCAGCTAATGAGGTACCTTACCTTGTGAAATATATTAGAGATCTCAACGAAATTGGTAAGCTTCTAAAATTTTCTCCAAAATTACTGCAAAGCTTGGAAAATGACAAACTTTGCAACAGTGAGGTACATGCAAAGAAATTAAAACAGGTTTTCTTCACAAGGTGGTTATCCTTTGGTGATTGTGTAGAAGCCATGGTAGGATGCTAGGACAGCATACTAGCATGGCTTGTACAAACATCACTGGAAGGTAATCGTAAGGCCCTGGCTAGTGGCTTACTAAAAAGATTTGCCACTTACCAGTACATTGCTATGACGTATTTCTGTGCAGATGCAGTCGGATTGCTGTCCAAGTTGTGTAAAGCAATGCAAAAAGAGGCTGTTGTATATTCAGACATAAAATTACAGATAGATGGCACAGTTTGTGCCTTACAGTCATTACTTACTGTCAATGGGCCAAATTTTAATGAGTTTTTTACAAATAATTCCTGATATACCAACCACAGAAAGCATCAAAGGTGTATTTAAATCTCACGAAATCAGATATTCTCAAAATGAGAGAGAGAAGTTTGAAACAAACAGAATGAAGTTCATAGAGCAACTTGTTACTCATTTGAAAGCGTGGTTCCCTGATAGTGGGTTGATGGACTCCTTATGTGTACTTGATCCTAGAAATGTGCCAGATACACTGCAAAATCTAATTGATCACTTTGGTGTTGAGAGGAGAGACAAAGAAGGTAAAGTCCATCAACCCATTATCAGTGCCACTGAAACCAAACTTGAGTGGGCCCTTGTAAAATCTCTAATGGTTGCAAAAAAGATCATGAACACACAGTCATTTTTCAGAGAAGTTCTTCTTAAGGATGAGATACAGATTCGTTGGTGAATTTTGGCTTTTTTTGCGCATTATGAAGCTTCATAGTATGTTCCATCATTTGGTTAAATGTTTTTTTTGAAAATCGTTTATTTTGTCCACCAATAAATTTGAAAAGGAAAAAAATGACATGAACTCTAACGCGATGTGTGTTTTTATAGTTTCATTCCTGAATGTTTATGTACAACGATTTGCATACGTAAAGAAGAGTGACAGGTACATTGATTACAGAAGAGTGTCTTTACATATGCAAATGAGACATAGCTCGTAGGCCTCTGTGCCATGACTGACGTGACATGATCTCTCAGCTGGGTTGTTGTACAAAACCAATCAAAATCGGTAAATTTGGTTATAACCAATAAAAAGTAAAAAAATACCTCCTTGCATGTAACCCGGACTTAGGCTCGTTGCTTTTGACCCCGGATTTTGACCAGTCCACTGGCTAAAACGTTACAGTACAGCCGACAGCATTGTACCCGACGGCGTTGTATTAGATGGCGGTTTTCAATTATCATGGATGTTAAAAACATACAAATCTGGAATATCTAACAGTATTGCAGGCTAATTGTTTTAGCATCAAAAAAATTGATGCCTACATGAATAAAACAATTTAATCAACACGGTGCAGCGAAAATGAACCACGCTATCAGTTCAGTTCAGTTGGTAGGTCCAGCCGTTATATGGCGGCTCAGGAAGTTCAATAAAATTAAACTTCGTCCTGTAAACAGGCTAAAAAATGAAAAAACAAGAGAGAAAAGAGTTTTGTCCTGTGGATAAAATTCACTGTCAGTTATGGTTTGGTAGATGCTAAAAGTCTATTCCTGGTGGTGTGAAGATCAAAACAGTATTGTTTACAGATCCGTTCTAATTGTAACAGGACATCATGGTACGTTGTTTGTCTCCTCCAGTAAGGTAAGATCAAGCACAAGTTGGGTGATATTTTCTGTTATCCTAGTTGTCATAATATCCGGGGTATGTTCACCAGCTGCTGCTGTCATGTTCCTGATGAAATTATTTCTAAGTTTACTGTATAGCTGACAGCTGTTGATGAAGTGTTCACGGGTTTCTGGAGCTTTGTGGCAGAACATACAGATAGGATTAATTGTATATTGGTTGAATATGGCTTTGTTTGCCTGTAGTCTATAGTTACCAGTAACTAGTCTATTTTTGATGATTACACGTTGTGATTCTCTTTGACCATATATCAGATTGAGACCGTGTTTGATTCTGCTTTATGTGTTGAGATATCGTAGACTCGTTTTCTGGATGTTGATGCTTCTAATTGTTCTTGCCATTAGCTGTTAAACCTTTTTATTGATGAGTAGTTTCAATTATTTGATAGGGGGCGGATGTGAAAATAGGTGGTAAATGTCCTGTAGTTGATATTTGTGAAGTATTGACTTAAGATCGCTAAACCAGCTATTGCTTTTCAGATCTTTGAGGGCAATTTGTCTTTCACCAATACAGAACTCAGGTGAGTCCTTATGTTGCAGTATTCTTCCAAGGAGTGAGAGTTTCTTGATGTCAACTTCAGCTTCCATTGGGCGTAGTCCAGATAGAAGATAAACAGCTTCGTCAGCGGTGTTTTCAGCCAGGGATAGAATTTGCTTCAGCAGTGTTTTTGGTGTTTATTCTAGGTTGTTTATATAACTTTTAGTCAGTTTCACAGTTTCGAGACCATAGGTTAGCCAAGGAAGAATAAAGGTAGTCCACATAGAGATAGTGACTTTGGGCTAAGACCATTTTTACCATGACATCCGGCTCCAAGGAGTGAATATGTAGCTTTTCTGACAGATGAGATATTTGATACTATTTCTAATCTGTTTTCAGGGTTGAGTTTCTTGTACTTCCTAAATGTGTTGTTTTAAATTTGATGGGGAGACTTTGACCGTTAAGTAGCAAGTTGCATTCTTGTAACTCTTTTTTGATTGGTGTTACTGAACTTTTCTCTAGATTCATGGTGTACCTTTCATGTGATGTATAGTTTGTTACGCAGTCCAGGATTTCTTGAGCTTCAATGGTGTTCTTTGCCAGCAAAGATGTATCATCTGCAAAGGTTGGACATGAGCAGTTTGTGAGACCTATGTGGCTGCCAGTCCCTTTACTGGTGATCTGGTGGAGTAGGTCGTTGATAAATACTTTATAAAGGTGATCAGAAAGTATTCCTCCTTGTCTAACACCTGAAAGATTGGAAAGTCTGATGAAAGTTGACTATCCCACTTTACACATGAGGTAGCATTATTATAGAGTTGTTTGACATTGTTTTCTACTTGATGATTGTTGGACAGATAGAGTTTTCGAAAGAGGGAATTGTGCCATGCTACGTCGAATCCTTTTCTGGCATCTAAAGTTATAAACAGGAGGGGTTCCTTATTGTCTTTTGCTTCATTCATAACTTCTGAGACTACAGTGGATGCATTGGCTGTAGAAGTGCCTTCTGTGAAACCATACTGGAGTTCGTTCTGCTGTGTTTTGAAGGATTGTTGCAGTCTGGATAGTAGTGCCTTTTCAATGATTTTGCCAAGTATAGGTAGACATGTTATTCCGCGGTAATTCTCAGCAAGTGTCTGGTTCTGAGTACTTTTGGGGATTGGTGTAATAGATCCAGCCTTTAGGGTTGGTGGAATATATGATCTGTCTAGAATTGCATTAATCAGTGGCAGAAGATGTTTGGTAGTTGTAACAGGATCTGCTTTAAGATGCTCAGCTAGGACACCATGGACGTCATGACTTTTGTTGCTGGATAATGACTTTATGTGGGTTATTAGTTCATTTTTTGTTAAGTGAAGTGTTTCATTGGGTTGGTTCTTCTATACTAATTCCAGCAGATCCATATCACTATCAACTAAATTCTTGTACTCAGTATTGAAGTATGGAGAGTTCTTTGAAGTTGCCAAGTTCGAAAAACGAGTTCTGAAACCATTGACTATATTGTCTTCAGGAAATGTAGTACCATTAGCAGTTAGATTATTAATTCTGGTGGTTTGGGTTTTTCTTTGGATCTTAATAAGTTTGTAGAATGGTTTCTTGTCTTGTGATTTCATTATGTTATTGTAAAAAAGTGTCTCTTTTAATGGCATACGCTATTCTGATTGATCTTCTAAGGATTTTGCGTGTTAGACGTGTTTGGACAGCTAACGGGTTAGTTGGACTGGTTGGTCTTCCAGCTTTGATCCACTCAGTGGCTGCAGATCTTGCATTTTTTCATGGCTTGTGCAATATTTGGATTTACTGGTGTTTTGTTCCAATATATAATCAATTTGGGATTTGTCTGTCTTGTTTTTATGCCTGAAGGTCGCTTTAACATGGTTGAGTAGTTGTACAGTATATGGAGCATTTGTTCTTATGTTTTTGACATTGAAGGTTGCTATATTAAACTTGAGTTTTGTAATCTGTTGGTTGGCTGCCACATATAATACTGGTAACATGACTTTGTTTGTTTGTTTGTTTGTTTGTTTGTTTGTTTGTTTGTTTGTTTGTTTGTCTGTCTTCTTCGCCTTCTCTGTGTTTTCCTGTGGCGCTTGTCCAAAAAATTATTATGCTCAGGGTGGTTTGAGGTTTTATTTGGTTCAGTAGTAGTTTGCTTGAAATCGATTCCATCAGTATCTATCACAGGATTCTCTTTGGGTTGTGTCCTGTGTTGAATTTCATTCAATCTGGTAGTTGGTTCTGGTACATTAATAGTCTCAATGACATCAGTGTTATTGGCAGTTCTGGGTTTTGGCGCCATCTCTTCAGCCTTCTCTGATTTGTTATCTAGAGGTATTTTGGTACTAGTTATCTGTTCAGTGTTCGTTGGCTGGGCAAATGTATGATTATATTGTGCAAAATTCTTTTTACTTCTTCTCCTTACCTGATGGTATTGATTGTATTGAAGAGGACCACGTTGATTCCATCCTCCGTCATTCTGTTTACCCCTCAGCTGCGAGAGTTCATTTTCAATATTAGAAATTCGCAGTTGTTGAACTTGGTATTCAATATTCGAGAGTCTTATCATGGTCGAGGAATCAGAGTGGCAGCAGAGGGTAGGTCTTTCTATTTGCTGGTATGAGTTTGAGTGAAGATTAGGAATAGGATTCATTTGCTGTTGAAATTGAGATTGTGAGATTGAGATGGATCAGGTCGTGTGTTGCACGCGTTTGAAGGGTAACCATTCTGTTGAGATTGAGTATATTGGTTTTGTTTTAGAGCTGACAGCTCAGATTTAATGAGGCGATTAGAGTTCTCAAGTTCACATGACTTCTGTTCCAGTTTTAAGATGTAGTCTTTCGTAGCATTTGATTGTTGAGTTGTATCTTTTAATTCAAATTCTTTTTGAGCAACCTTTTATTTCCAAGTCTCTGATCTTCTTATCTTTTTGTTGTATTATTTTATCATAGTCAAAATGTTCTGTATTTGTTCCTACTGTTGTTAGCTGTTTTTGATCTGGTATCTTGTTTTACTGTGATCTTTTTTCTACTTTATGAGAGTGGCAACTGTCATCGATTTTACAGAAGGTTATGCATTTGTACGGTAAGTCTTCATCCAGAACATAAGGGGAATTCGGAGATAGATTTTCACATTGAAGGTGGGACCACATAGAACATTTAGAACACTGGATAGATGGTATATTGTCATTTATCTTTGTACTGCATACTGCACAGGTTATGTTGTGTAAAGGAGAATTGATTAAACTTGGTTCAGGACTCAATTGAACTTGTGTATCATTGTCAGTGACAGACGTAGTAGCTGGTTTTGTAGGATCTGAGATGTTTGGTTTGATTATTGATGACGAAACAATTGATTTATTGTTGTCGAACTGATAAGTTTGGTTATTGCTAATGTTCTGCGTTTCATATGTTAAATGCTGGCGTTCTGGGCTTTTACTTGCTTTACTTGGAGTGGTACCTTTGCCGTTGATCTGTGATGCAAGGTAGTTGGTGTAGGCTTCTTCAATCAGTTTATTTACATGCTTGAGGTCTGGATATTTTTGAAGCATCTTCAGTATGTTCACAAGATCCTTTGATAAAAAATTAATTAAGTTGGTTTCCATTTATCAAAATACGGGAGGTTGTATGGTAGAGGTTAATACGAAATAGTTGTCTTCCTCTTGGCGAGGCTCTGGTTGACAGGGATCTTTCACATTCAAGTCCATTATCATCAACCTTGGTATGAGTAACAACATGATGATCATGGAAATAGTTCGCCAATGAGTTTTTGATGATGTCGTACGCAGCAGCTGAGAGGTTTAGAACAATTCCACCTCCAGTGAACTCAGATTTACAGTGGTATTCTCTGTTTAAACTGTCTGTCCTCATGATTTATTGTGCAAAGGATAGATCAAAGCCTCTATGATTACACTTACAGGCAACTTTCCACCAAAGGCTTAGGCGAGATGATTTGTGCGCAGATGTGAACTTTGGAGACGTTAACACTATCCAGTGTGTTTTCATTGAAGCAGGAATATGTACTATCATGTCAAATATCTCCATGTAAGATGCATCATACTTTCTAGCAATGCAAGCTTCTGTATACCACTATTAAAACGACACTTTTTAAAAAAACGAAACATGTCGACTTATAATGAATCTATAATTCAGAAGTTAGTATAGATAGACAGACATTGTATTATATTACAATCAACATTTAACGATTGCGGTTTTACAGTTTACGAACAATGAAACTAGGCAATTACAAGTTACGAAAATTCACAATTGCCCACATCGCATTTCCACTTCTACGAGTCGTCACGTGATGACGTTACGTTAACGTTATCGGAGAGTGCAGGTTTTAAATCGGAGTAGTCTATTCCCATATATATATATATATATATATATATATATATATATATATAACTCGGTGAGTATCAATCTGCTAAGACAGTGCTCTATACCGCAGTGGCAGAGCAATATGCGTGAAACTCCGAGTTACACCCAAGAAAGAGTTCCAGTACTACCAAAAAACTATATATATATATATACAAAATACACAAGTTATGGTACGGAGCCGTTACTCAGAGTTTCACGCTTGAATGCGATCTTCGGACGACTAAATTTTAACGGAAATTCAAGTGATGGAATTCGAACTCGCAGAAGAACTGGTACCCGGATGTGATGCGCGTTGAGGTTTGACATGGTGGAATGAAAGAATGTATTTGTTTTCATGGCGGCACTTTGAAATCAGTTCTGATCGTTTATTAAGGAGTCCCAATTTATTTGCACTGATGATGAACATCTTCTCTGTAAGACACAGGTTGCACCTTTTTGTTGCATTAGAGTAGGCGGCTGCATGGGCAATGATAGCCCAGTTGATGGAATACTGGTGGCCCGACTCCTTTATTTTCCAGACACACTTTGAAAGTTCAGTACAATTTCCATATTTGTTATTGGCGAAAGAACACTTGTGGTTGCCGTAACGCGTTTTGAAGCTGTTTTCTGTTGAGCCAATGTAGGATTTAGTATCTCTGTTGTTTATTTTGACCTGGGCTCTGTAGACGATATTATCTGATCGGCATTTCCCATCAAGCGGGCAAGTTGATTTATCACGACAGTTGCATGTCCCTATGGGAGCTTCATTTCCGCGTTTAAGGATCATAGTATTGTGAGCTTTGATGATGGAAGCCATGTTATTCATACAACTGTAGCTCATTTTCACATTCCCCTTGTTGAAAATTTTATGTAACTTGTGCTCCTTAGGGAAGTGACGGCCAAGAAGTTGGAGGAAAATTCTCCCGATGTTATTGCTTACGTTTTGACTGTATGGGGGATTAAACCAGATGACATTACGTTTCCTATTTCTCCGTCTCTTGATGGTGTCAATTCTATCTGTGTAAGCAAGGTTGTCTTTATAGCCACTTGCTTTGAGTGCGTCATCATAGAGGGGTGCTGCCTGGTTGAAAACATTATGATTACATGAGATGTCACACAGTCTTCTATTTATGGCTGCTGGTAGATGCTTGATGATAACCGGTGGGTGATTTGACTGTGAATTGATGTAGACTGGGTTGTCGTTTGGTTTTCTGTATGGGTAATATTTCCCACTGGAAAGGTCTAATACGATATCGAGGTAATTTACAATTTTCAGGCTTTCAGAATGCATACAAAAAACGTCTCGTGGAAAAGGTGGAATCCGTTATCAAGCGTATGAGGTGGAAAGCCTTTCATTTCTTGAAAGGAGAAAACGACGATGACAATCTACCTAGAGAAGAAAAATTTGGTTTTAAAACTAGAAAGTGTCCGCCACAGATTGCTGACATGATACCTTTCGAGGAAGACATGCTAAAGATGATTGAAAACATCGAATTTAGAAAGGTAAATAACGACTTCCAGAAGAAGTTAGGATCAGACATCCAACGTATCAAAAAAACTGACAAGATGTTTATTCCAGCGGATAAGACACGAAACTTCTATCAAGTTGAAAAACATCAATATGCAAAGCTCCTTAGAGACAACATCACGAAGACATACAAGAAAGCAGACCCAACAATGTATGATGTAATCAACATGGATGCCAAAAGAATATCTTCTGACCTCGATCTTGACGACAGAATGGAGATAATGGCGAAGAGGCAAGCTTTTATCACTCTCAAAGATCACAAAGACAACTTCGCCAGCAACCCTACCTGCAGATTGATCAATCCTACAAAGAGCGAAATGGGTAGAGTGAGTAAAATAATTCTTGATAGAATAAATGCCAAGATCAGGTCTTCCACTGGGGTAAATCAGTGGAAAAATACGGCATCTGTGATTGATTGGTTTACCAAATTACCAGACAAACCTAATTGTACGTTCATCATCTTCGACATCGTTAATTTTTATCCATCTATAACAGAAAATATCTTACGTAATGCATTAAGCTTCGCGAAACAACATGTTGATATCCCAGATCATGATATAGAAATTCTTATGCACGCAAGGAAATCTCTCCTATTTGATGATAACATTCCATGGGTTAAAAGAGACAACAAAGATATGTTTGACGTGACTATGGGAAGTTATGATGGAGCCGAGATTTGCGAACTAGTGGGTTCCTACATCCTAAGTACTATTGCATCGCAGTACTCTAAAGACCATGTAGGTCTATACAGGGATGACGGTTTAGCTGTTTTCCACAAAATATCGGGTAACAAGGCAGAGCGGATAAAGAAAAATATCACAAAGATCTTCAATGACATTGGTCTGAAAGTAACCATTGAAGCTAACCTGAAAATTGTAAATTACCTCGATATCGTATTAGACCTTTCCAGTGGGAAATATTACCCATACAGAAAACCAAACGACAACCCAGTCTACATCAATTCACAGTCAAATCACCCACCGGTTATCATCAAGCATCTACCAGCAGCCATAAATAGAAGACTGTGTGACATCTCATGTAATCATAATGTTTTCAACCAGGCAGCACCCCTCTATGATGACGCACTCAAAGCAAGTGGCTATAAAGACAACCTTGCTTACACAGATAGAATTGACACCATCAAGAGACGGAGAAATAGGAAACGTAATGTCATCTGGTTTAATCCCCCATACAGTCAAAACGTAAGCAATAACATCGGGAGAATTTTCCTCCAACTTCTTGGCCGTCACTTCCCTAAGGAGCACAAGTTACATAAAATTTTCAACAAGGGGAATGTGAAAATGAGCTACAGTTGTATGAATAACATGGCTTCCATCATCAAAGCTCACAATACTATGATCCTTAAACGCGGAAATGAAGCTCCCATAGGGACATGCAACTGTCGTGATAAATCAACTTGCCCGCTTGATGGGAAATGCCGATCAGATAATATCGTCTACAGAGCCCAGGTCAAAATAAACAACAGAGATACTAAATCCTACATTGGCTCAACAGAAAACAGCTTCAAAACGCGTTACGGCAACCACAAGTGTTCTTTCGCCAATAACAAATATGGAAATTGTACTGAACTTTCAAAGTGTGTCTGGAAAATAAAGGAGTCGGGCCACCAGTATTCCATCAACTGGGCTATCATTGCCCATGCAGCCGCCTACTCTAATGCAACAAAAAGGTGCAACCTGTGTCTTACAGAGAAGATGTTCATCATCAGTGCAAATAAATTGGGACTCCTTAATAAACGATCAGAACTGATTTCAAAGTGCCGCCATGAAAACAAATACATTCTTTCATTCCACCATGTCAAACCTCAACGCGCATCACATCCGGGTACCAGTTCTTCTGCGAGTTCGAATTCCATCACTTGAATTTCCGTTAAAATTTAGTCGTCCGAAGATCGCATTCAAGCGTGAAACTCTGAGTAACGGCTCCGTACCATAACTTGTGTATTTTGTGTAATACAGCTCTACTTCTCAGTATTGAGCGCTTTTCCTTCAGTTTATGACTTACCTCTTACACTGAATTAGTATATATATATATATATATATATATATATATATATATATATATATATATATATATATATATATATATATATATATATATATATATATATATATATATATACTCAAATTTAAGACACGGAAGTCTCGGAGTCTTTTGGTGACATGCGGCAAAAAGAGTCAGCGACCTTGTGTGAAACATATAAAGTCTCGGAGAATTTACCGGGGCTTTAGTTTTGCCAGCTACTTCTTAGAAAGGACTGAAATGTAAACAAAGAAGCAGACAAGCAAGCAGACAAGCAAGCAGACAAGCACACAAACAAACAAACAAACAAACAGACAGACAGACAGACAGACAGACAGACAGACAGACAGACAGACAGACAGACAGACAGACAGACAGACGAGTATTAAAAAACACCTACAAAAAGCGACATTCCAACACATATCGAAAGAAATTCAAGAAGTTATACCACAATGAATTTTTTTGATAATACATATGAAATACGCCGATTACACTACAGTGTGAATTTCTTGTTTTATTATCCTTACGGCCTGTCATTATTGCTTGCGATATTTACGTTATCTACATCATGAAGGATTCTTAGTAATCTTGTAATATTTACATTAAAGTCAACACCAAATCCACTAGTTTTTTCGTGCATCCTCCAATACTGTAATCCTGACAGTTCAGCTTGAATCCAAAATATATTGAAACCCGATCTACCTTCTCCCCAGTGAGGTTGTATCTCGACAATTTTTATATTCGGTGGTGCGAAAAGCATATTATAAAGTGCGCCCCCATGCACTGCTATAATGGTACTGACTTGTCCATAACATTCAACAGCCTGGTCCACTTTATTAAAGCCTTGCAATTGCTGAGGAACAAAGAGTCGGTCACCATATCTATGTTGAAGTGCTTTGATGACTTCTGCTCTGTTTGACATTCTTCTCCCAGCATTACCTGCACCTTGTTCTCTGGTAATAAGAAGGACACGATTAACTTCAACACTTCGGAATGTTTTTACTCCCATTACAGATCGCACTCCTGCCCATAGAATTGGATGTATTGGTGGTGTATTGCATGTGAAAACTATGTGATCAGCAGAATAAAGTTTGTTGGATTCATACCAAAGAACTCGATCCAGGGAAATATTCAGTTTTCCTAAGAGTTGATATATAATGCTGTCACGGGGTTTCTGCAGGAAAAGCTTTACCGATGGGTTTCGTAGTATATCATAAGCTTGGATCAGTTTTGGCATGGTTCCGTCAAAGAAATGTTGGTAGGCGAACCCATCTGGTATAATTAATGGACACAATATTCCGACATGTATGTCTGATTTCCTCTTCTGTCGGACAAAAGTGGCATTACTTTTGTAACCACAGTCATAAGGTAATCTGAATGTACCGTTTGGAACAATGTGAATTTCTCCCTGAAGTTGTTCTGACGTTGGAGGCAGTATGACTTCGGTGTTTTGGCGTATCGACTCAAAGGCTTGAATATCGTCCTCAAATACAAATTTTGGCCGGCGTATAACAAAATTATCATATTTCAAAGGAATCAGTCGGGGTATGTCAGAAAAAATATCGAAACGTCTGGGTGTGGAATAAAGTCGGAGTCAGAGTAATGGAGTAATTGACAGCAACCGTTCAGTTCTATTGTTGTCCATGAACGTCTGGTCATTCTGTACTAGGTTGACTGTAAGGTTGCTGACTGTTGTCGCTAGCATTACGGCTCCAAACCCACCATATCTTGAATTGGTTTTCTCATTGTGTCCTTCTACAGCTTTGTGAGTGAAGGGAGGTTGTGTAACCCACACCAAACGTGCTGTACTAAAGGTGCCGATGTGGAAATATAATAACCAAATTGAAGATAGTATAATTACTGTGATGATAAGGCACTGTACATTGTTCCACCAATATTTCAGTTTCCTCAATGCCATAATGCTGACTGTATAGCTGAAATCACCTGCAGGTCAAACAAAAAGAACACAATCGTTACGACGTAGTAGATAACCACCAAAACCAAGGTGTTTCTGGAATCGATATCATCGCGGAGGTCGAAGACCTCGGCGATTCGATTCCAGATACACCGAGGGTGCGGTGGTTATCTGACTTAAATCCCACGTTCAAAAACCATATGACGGTCAACGAACTATGCTCCCCATCACTCTTGAGCATACCTATAAAACGCGCAGTGGTCGATACCGTTAGGTTTTACAGAACCAATCAGTCATTTTTCTTTTGTTTCAAATCACCTGGCAAAATCGATATATTTGCATATCACCTGGTGAAAGCGGCCATAGAAATGTTTTCGAAGCCATTTGATTGGTTGAAATGCATATGTTCCTAATTTGAATTGCAAAACATGATATATAAGGAACAACTGTTCAACATTTGTTCCATTTCCTATCCAGCCACCATAGAGAGCAGCGATGGCGATGACGCCATCGTTTTGACTCAGAATACTTTTAAGGATATTACTAATAATAGCGAAGGCGAAATTGAATTTGATGCTGACCACTTTTTAGAAATTTTCCCTACTGAAGTAAAAAATGAGGTTACTGAAGAAAATCGACTCGGTGTCGTCAAATCCGACACAGAGATAGAAAATCTACTCAGGAGCAACTTTCAGAATGATGCTCAGGTTACTCCTTTTGAAGAAGCTTGAGGATATTCTTTGGAAGAAAAACCGTTTAGGAATGCAAAATGGTCCGACACTTTTGGACACCATGGTTTACTTATTTGGGCTCAACTTTGCTTTGAGAGGTGGTCAGGAACACCGTAATATTAGGCGGGAAAATTTTCAAATATCGTTGAAAATATGCGGTAGTAGTGGGCGTCGTTATTTGGAGTATACTGAAGGTGTCAGCAAATGTAACCAGGGTGGTCTGAAAAACCGTTTCATTAAACGAAAGACAAGAAGAGCTTATGAAAATGTGGAAAACAGAAGTCGCTGCATTGTAACCTACTATGAGTTGGTACAATACTAAATGGTGGGTGAACGTAAATTGTCGTATCTGAGATTTAATCTTTTGACAAACCACATTGTCATAGACATTACAAAATTGTACTTTCTGGGGACGCATTAGCTGGAATAATTTTAGCTTTGTTTTTGTTTACAATGCTTTTAATTCTATTTCATATTTTATGTTGTTGTGACTCACCATTTTTCCTTGTAGTTTTTCTCTTGCAGGGTTTGCAAACCAAACCAAACAAAGCTACAATTTTGTCAATGATCATAAAAATAGTCAACTCCCTAGCTTCAATACCAAGATTTACTGTACGTAAATACTCGAATCAGTTCATTTTTATGTTCAAAACGGCAACAAATACCACGACAAGGGAGTCCTATTCGGCAGTAAATTACGATGTCGTGTTAGTGCATGGAGCATGCGCAGTATTAGTCAAGATGTATGCAGAATTTAAACGTTAGCTGAAACGTCGAGAATACAGTACGATATCCACTTGAAAATAACACTGAGGAAGCATTAATCCGATAGAAAACGACACAGTTATAGTCAGTGACATGGATATGCTCGACTTTGAAAGAGGTGAGGGATGTGGTCTACCAAAAACGGTTTTAAAAAGTGTTGAGGATCCTGAATACATTTTAGATTGGAGCTTACACACGGGGATCTGTAGCGGTTGTAGGCTATTACCGAGAGCGACGTAGCGAAACCGCTACAGTACTGCGTCTAGGGACGCATGAGTGGGGTGCTTTATGACAGAAATCACATTCATACGATTCGGTCACAAACGGTAAAATGTTTTATTTTAATTAATCAGTAACTATTCAGTACAAAAACGGCCTAATTTTTCGACTAGTCTCGCACCATAAGCGTTTTTTAAAACATACGTTTGAACAGATATACAAATATCTTTATTTATACATGCAAGTGAAAATGTTTAGCCTATTGTGAATCCAATTGATACAGTATAATCATGCAATGGTGACCTGTTTGTCATTTTCTCATTACATCGATCGCCCAGGTGGTGCGTTTTATCTCTACACATTAAAGAAATCAACCAAAGATGTGTGGTTTTCTTCGAGAATCACAGGGCATAACCAATTCAACTCTGTTGTCAGCAGACTCTGTACCAAAGCAGGATTTGATGGATTGGGGTATTAACCATTCACTGCGCGCGTGCTACAGCTGTAACATGAAGGGTGCATTCTTGAGATATAGCCTAACTTACCGAAAACAATTACGTAAATTGCTCATTAATATGTTTACCAAAACCTAATCAGTTCTTGCCATTACCCTACGGAACACGTTTGCTGAATTTCGTTTGAATTGAGTCAGTCGTTTTGGAGGAAACGATGGCACAGACAGACAGACAGACAGACACACACACACACAGACTTTTCTCCCCTAAAGTATCTCCTTTCTTACGGAAGGAAAAAACCTATGTTCAACTCCAAACCCCCCCCCCCTTGTCGGCTAAAAATGCCCGGCCCCTTATGTCTAGTTACAGAATTGAAACAAACCAGTCTTATGAATCCTACATAGACTGTTAGTAAAAAGGACATTGAAACGCCTGAGGGTATGCACACAAATATTAAATATAGTGTTAATGGGTCGGGTCATTAGGCATACTGTGTTATGTTGTCTGTTATAGTCGTTATACGTCAATCAATGATTTCAACGCATTACCCTTTAGTCATTGCAATATCATGTAACATATGGTGCATACAAACACAGTCACTAACAAGTGACCCTTGAAAATTGACAAATCCCTCTATTCATCTCGCTATCATAGTAAAACAGAGCCACGAGTATTTTTTGAAAAACGTGTTTTCTATGACTGGTTTGCTTTGAATTGGACAGTTTTTAATTCAAATATCGTTGGTCTGAAACACCATTTATGACACCTCGGAGCAACAACGGTATACATGCAATAAATATTATTAATCATGGAAATTCTCCTGTCATAAGCAAATTCTACACGTCATATGTTAAGGACATATGCGTAATGCTGATGTCAATATATCTCTCACGTAGATGAAAATCAGAGCAACTGTTGATGAGATGTCAATTAATTGGTAAATCTCATTAATTATGCACTGTATTGATGCAATAGTTAAATATGTTATGTTATCATTACTGGATGTGCCAAGTTATATATCTGAAATTTATTTTAAGAATTTGTCTAACAACCAAAACTATTATTTATGCAAACTACCTAGTAATACCCACATGTTTGCAAAAACCTAATAAGTTCTTGCGATACAATGGCGTGTATCACACTTTTATATGAATTAATGTATTCTTTTAAAGATAACATGTCCACAGACAGATGGATAGACTGACTGACTGGCTGGCAGACAGACGGACACGAAAATTGACAGAGAAAACTATAACATTAACTTCCCTCGTTGAAGGTAAAAACACGATCAAATATCTATTGCTTTTGATTTCTTCAACCATGACACGTTCACCATATATGCTATAGCGAATTACTCGGACTACTTTACTTTTTACAGTTTAATGGTGGTCACATAGCCTAGACAACGACAGCAAATTTTGCCCAGACGTAACACATGGTTTCTATTGGGTAACGGTAAATCTCATAGTAAGCAAGTTGAAGAACAGTTTGAGTAATGTGGCTGGTTTTTGAGTGTGATTCTGTCGTGCCCAATAGCAAAGTGAACTAGCCCATACATTTGAACTTCATGCTAATGCTATAAGTGTCGCCTTCGCTTGGTCTGTAATTTGTACCGTGACTATACGCGAAAGCGATATAATAGAGAGGTTTAGATACACGTTAGAACGCGTACGCCTACGGGAGCATGATAGTGCAGGCGTACAAGTAATGACACGTACAAAATTGTGTTTAGTTATGCGTTCTAAACACAAACAGTGCAGTGGAATGTGAACGCGCGCGTTGACATCTTCTGTCCAGAAGGCCAGACACAATGCCTTTGATTCCTAAATTTGTCCGTATTTTTGCCATTTTTCCTGGAACTACCCAAACCAAAAACCAAACAATTAGTTTAAAGTTTGCTTCCGAACTTTGATATTAAAAATACGACATTTAATAGAAGAAAATGACAAAAACTTAACACGTATTTATAGTTACGTGTAGACCGCCATTCTGACGTAGCGTCGTTTGATACAGAACGCCTGAGCTGCTTCGAATCACGTGACTATGACGCTACACGTATAGAACACACGTAAATACGCGCATCTAAACCTCTCTAATATATGCAGGATGTGTCGCCTGGAATGCTTACGTGTACGTATTACCTTTACGTTGCACAATAACACAAAAAACATCGATTTAGTCTAGAACAGTTAGGCATGGGGATTGCCTGCCGGGGGTGGGGGTGGGGTGGGGTGGGCGATGGGGATGGGAGAGTAAATATAATAGTATAACGACAGATAGATGTATGAGGTCTCGAGCTGCAAATATGGTGATTTCGGTCGTCAGTCAAATGTAATTGCATTAGACATGTTTTGGCATGATCAGTCCAGCCTGTACTAAGACCAGGGATGAACACACACACAAAGTGTTACATATGTGGGAAGAGTAGAACTGAGTTATCTCATTTCGGCGCAAAAAAGTGTGGTGATATAGAATCCCAGGTCCAGTTTGAAGTTTTCGTTTATCACAAAATCCACTTGAAATTATTTAAATGGATAATCTACCCTCAAATTTGTGACTCAAATGAATTTTATAAGAGTGTTCCGAATTGAACTTACCTGTCGGTAACAAAACAGGATGGATGCGTGCGCAGCGATAGTTGACATGACTTCATGCAGCCTACAATTTACATATGGCGCCTGGTTTATCGTATTGAATACACACAAACACTCTTTGGTGTAAACAATTCAGTGATGAGTACTTAAAAGAAATATATAGATGGTCTGGAATAGGGAACATGCAATCTAGTATGGCAAGCCGTTCAAGCCAAAAGTATTACTTTATTTTAGCTACAGTATTTGATGTTGTTCGTAGTTACAAACTAATTTTAACGGTTTACGTGTAGTGATTCGATGGAATCCACATTTTTATTCAATGTTAACATTATATAATTAAAAAAATCGTTATTTATTCATTTACAGGACTTATTTGATTTATTTTTCGTCAAACCAGATTTTTTTTCAAAATATATTTTTAAAAAAAAGTTTTTTAAAGCTTTTTATATAATTTGTTTTGAAATTTGTAGAAAATAATTAATGAATAATTAATGATTAAAATTATTAATTACTAATTAATTAATTTCTGATTACTTAATGTTTTTTTCTTAAACAGACAACTACCGGCGCCTGGGACCCTATTTTGCATATGACTGACTGTATGTTTGGAGGTGGAGAACTTGTGATGACTCACTGGCAAGTAATCACCAAAGTATAAACATTCCCTATATCTGGGTTTTTCACATGCAAATGCCGCATATTTGAATAATCCTGAATGACACACAATCTAAGCAGCTGTTTGCAGGGGAATTTGTCTCATTTGGAAAGGTTTTTTCATTCTATGAAACGAACAGACCGATTTTCAACGAATTTGTGTATCAAGTTACCATCCTACTACATTCACAAACAATTTGTACATGATACATGACCAGTGTGTTTCTCGGGGCACAGAAAAAATGCTGAAAACAAGACCCAGAAGCTAGTGCTCTGTACAGCAGTTTGAATTTCCCGCATTTGCATAGATTAGCCATAATCCTCTTTATATAGGGCAGTTCTGTCTTTAACCTTTTTGGAAATTTCAAAATTAACCGAAATCTTTTTTTTTCTTCCCGACTTTATTTTTCTTCACGAGTTTTTTCTTTGAGATATGCTTGTCAAAGAAATGGCAACCCGAGTATGTCCAACGACTCACGTACGTGACAATCCTCGAACTCGAGCACTTTCGATTCCTCACATTAAATCTACCCTTTATCTTTATATAGAAGCAAGGTGAATGATGATTTACTGAGTCTCCATGTCTCGCAAACACATGTATGTAATACCACGACCCACAGGAGCTGGCGCTGTTGCTACGTTTACCAATAGAGCACTAGTGAAAGGATCGACACAGAATTTATGAGATTTAATTCGAGAGCTCAGGAATATACAAAAAGTAAAGGTCAAAGGTCAAACAAATAACATCTAGCGATAGTAAATACTTTCAATTCTTCAATGTATCATTGTTCAAAATGGTTACAGCTGGCAATATTTAGCGATAAGTTAAACCTCGCTCAGATCCACTTGCCCGTATTACCCATATCACAATCACTTGTGAGCTAATATTTCATTCCAGGATGGTGATATACTAGTCTAGGGTGATCAGAATACAAAATAATGACGTTAGGGGAGAACCATTTGATTTCGGGGGGGGGGAGGAAGTGGGTATGGCAGCAATTTTTTCCCCATCACTGTGACAGCAAATATTTTTTTCTATTGTCAGTCCTGCATCAAATGATTTTCCCATATGCAGAAGCAATACAATTTTTCTTCTCGATTACCAATTTTGTTGGACATCACTATCAAATCTTTAAGATTAGCAAGACTTGTAGTAAAATGATAAACCGCATACGAGACGATGTATGGAACCATAGACTTTATTTATCAAAGCCCTGAATTCGGCCACCCTCCAAAGCCAGGGCCAAAAGTCGACTGATGCTCACAAGTCCGCGGTCAAAATCCAAGTTTTTGAATCTGTCACAATAAGTCACGCATATGAGATGTGCTTTTAAGATAACAATTGGTCATGCATAATTATGAGCGTCATGGAGAAGAAAGAAAGGATACTAAACTTTAACTTGAATGACATGTCCAGACATACGATATTAGTGTGCCTATTGTCTTGACACCCATGTGACCCATATTAATTTCTCTAACTGGGTGTTTGGCGAAATGTATAAGCAGTGTCATGTCTGAACCCAAACACAGTAATTACGAATTCATGACATCACAATAATTTTTTTTTAGTTTTGTCAGTTGGAATTTTTCTTTTTATCAAGCCATTACGGGATCAAATTATTTTTTTCTCCTTCACCTACCGACAAAATCCCCCTCCCCCAGAAATCAAATGGTTCTCCCCTTATTATAGGTATTTACGATTTGTAATTTTCGCTGTTGTAACTGGAAGAATGAGTTTAATAGTTTAATGTAAGCAGATGTGTATGATTTGACTCAAAGGGCCCACACCATGACTTAGAAATACTTTGAGAGAATCCGGAGTACTCTAGTGACGTGGTATAAAGAAAATAATAAAAATGCCATGTTCAGTCCCAGACGTAAAAGAAACGTGAACTTGTTAATTGTTTGACGATAATGTGTTTAACATTTCAAATGCCTAAATAGCCACTTGATATTCAGTCCTTCAGACTTGTTTCCAAATGATTTACAACAGCTTTGCTTTACATGTTGGTACGTACCAGGCGAATGGTAGAAGTCGTCTTGTATTGATACAACTACCCAAACGGTGTTTACATTAGTAGAAGTAGGGCACTTTGGATGTAAAAATACAAGGTCACATTAAAAGAAATAAATTAAAGGTGATTCAAAATGCTCACAATCACTATTGCTATTTTGCTAGACGACATGTTTGTGAAACGTATGCTGGTTTTCAAACTTTAAAAAAGCGTCTGCAAACACCTTAAAATGACCCTTTTTCAGTCAGTTAGTTCCCTTCGGATTTACTTCGAGAGTTTTCGGGTATTTCCGGTCCCACCTAGACCATGGGATTTTATGACGTCATAGAGGGACATCGTTAGCACGTAGCCTATGACGAGCGTAGTCAACAGAAGAGCAATCGGTAGGACAATCTCAAGGGCTGCATAATCGGATCCTGGAATGTACAATTTATCTTTTGAGTCAGTTAATAAACAAATGTGTATGGATGTCATTGATACCTTCTTTATAATCAATATTTTAAAAGAAAAACCTCAAGAAAAAACTGCTTCGCTTCTGTAGTTAGAATATTTACAAATCCCATTTGGACAAAAACTGCGTGGCACATTTGAAATACTTTAGGATAGATCAATGACAATGGTAGAAAAGCTGCTGACAGCTCTAATGAATACGATTTCATTCGTGTAATTTTATTAATTGTTTGGAACGTCCAAAGGAAATGAATACTATATCGGGGGGAAAAAACGTTTGTCGAAACCCATTACAATATAGTATTAAGATTTTAGAAATATACATTTTCTTTCATAATTGTGTAGGTTCTTTCGTGTCATAATTGTCAATGATTCTATTTTCGTTTTAAAGGGGAATTCCGCTCTAGAAAATAAAGGTATTTTCATAAATGTTCAGTTCGGGAGAGTCATTTTGTGATTTCACAGCACGTAATTTTCGCTCGTTTGCCGAAAAACAGGAAATTGAAAGTCGCATTCTCCTCTATTGCTCTTTCAGTATAACACCATGTATCATGGGTTTTGGCAGACATAATTATTCATTAGATGCACCCTCAATATCTTGACACCTAAAAGCTTACTTCCTTCAAATAAATAGTCGTGAATGATCAATGTGCATCTAATCTCAGACCACTAATGAATATCGTTTGAGAATATTTTAGTTTAACATTTTCATTATAATAGGAAAAAATGGGTCTATATATATAAGACATTAGGGGGAATCATTCGTCCTCGATGACGTAGCACTCATTCGATTTACCGGGAGATTATATATAAGTTACCCAACATTACTAAGCGTATTTGTAACATTTTCCAACGGTTTAGATTAATTCAGATTATCATCTGTTAAACAATTATATATTTTAAAAGACGTGGACTGAAAAAAAAAAAAAAAAAAAAAAATATATATATATATATATATATCGCGCATTTCATTTTTTTCGATGGAGAAATTCATACTGACATATAGACATGCGTATGTTTTGGCAGTGACTGAAATCAACATCAAACTTTACTTCCGGTAAAGATATGGTCGTGGAAGAAAACCTATTCAAGCTACTACTATACTACTCGGCGTCGGAATTGAATTAATTTGCATAAAGATATATTGCACGAGTTAATTGCAACGTCACCTTTGTCCTACTGACTTAACATATGTTATCAACATTTGTAAGGTACTTGATGCCAAGATGAACACAAGCAATCGATAGTTTACATGTGAATCAGCAACATTTTACACATAAACAGATATAAATAACAACAAAACACCTGCTTTTGAAATCATTACTTTATTACATGGCACCTTCTAAGGAATAGTTATTTATTTTAAAAGCAAAAAAGTAAACAATTAACAAAACACAAATACTTGGTAAAAAAAGGAAACAAAAAACAATTATGTGTAAACAAGTATGGTCAATTCCAAGCTCATGTGGTTCAGTTTGATATGTCGACAAAAATAAGTTTCGAAATATTTGTGGATGGTATTCCAACTCCGGGATTCCAACAGTCATCAGAACATCACTTGATTTCAACATAAACATAGAGCCAGGGTTTATCATTTCAAACTAAAGGGTAGACTCCCCATTCATTAGCCATTCACATTTCGTTATACTTTGAAACTTTAATTTCACCTCTCAGTACAGGGATTCCGGAAAGGCCCTTGTAGCTGCAGCTGTCACAGGCATACGATATGAAGTGTTTTCCACGAATGGTTTTTGAGCTGCGCACCGCCCCCTCTGTTTGCAATGGCCTCCCCTTGTTTGCCGGTTCTTCCTTTTAGTTGCGTTCTCCGCCGCGCGCGCCCCTTTGTTTTTGGCGTGAACGTCTTCAATGGATTCTAATTCTTGTCAATATCGTCAATGCAGGGAGTGAAAAGTCTTTTTTACCGAGACACTGCGTCTATCACCGTGTGTGAACTATTTTATCGCCTCGATAATAAAAATGACAGTTGTCTCAAAATACACTTTACGCCCTAAACGATCTCTAACCAAACGACAACGATTGTACGGCAAATAATAGTTACATTTCATATCAGAACTGTTTGATTTTCTAGTAATATTTAATTTGTAAAGTAAACAATTTATGACATACGCCATGTTCTTTCATATATCAATACTCATATATAAACATATTACTTCGACTGGATCTGTCAAATAGTTGCGACTAGATCAGTAGACAATGTAGGTGTTACAACTGGTATTGTAGTTTTAAAAAACCGATAATGTATCAACCTGTACCGATAATTTATCCAAATTAACATAATGTATCAATTGACTACCATTGACCAATAATGTAGTAATTTCTGTTCCCGATAGTGTAGCAAAAAAATTACCGATAATGTAGTAATACTTTTTAACCGATAATATATCAAAAAATTACCGATAACGTATCAATTTTGGAAATATGGGCATTCAGTGAAGGCCGTTAAGGGTAGTTATGGTAGAAATTTAAGATATTTGATATCGCAACATGAGACACTTCTTTGTTAGTATGTATATTTCAGAATTTAAAACCTGTTGGTACATATGCCTATACAATTCCAACGGTGAAGTGCAGATCAGTCCATGTCTGTCCATGGGATGATAGTATGGTGTATGCTAGGTCGGGTCCGAACATTTGGACCAACTTTCATTGTGTTGATATTAATTCTTAATGTATTCATGCTTGCTGATTGGTTAGTCGCAGTAACGTGTCAATCATCTAGGGTGGATGCTAATCATCGTAATCATCATCATAACTGAAAATAATAACTCGTATATTTGAATACATCACGTGTTCTTGTGATTAAGACAACCTTAGTCCGTAGTGGAATCGGGCTCAGTGGCAGGTCTACGTTTGATTATAAATATAAGGATTTGAAGTCTGTAGTTATGAAGGTCCGACCACGTCGTGGAATTGTTCTCTTTCTATCGGCAACTTTAGTTCTAGCTGTGTATCTATTAACATTGTCATATTTGGCAGAGGATGAAGTGCTGTTGAAGGGAAAGGAAGACGACGATTTGGGGGCATGGGAAGAGGTGAGTGTCCATTACCTGAAGTACACGCTAAGTAGGATTGCATTACTGGCATAATGATGTTAGGGAGCGGTCAGTTTCCTACCTATATTCTCATCTGGAGTGACACTCAAACTACCACACCAGTTACAGAACATGTCATCTAAATACTCGGGTATTTCGCAATCGATGGCAAATATGCTTCACATACATTGCACTTTGGGGCAAAAGTTGAAAGTTTCGTAATGGTAATTTTCCTTCGTAGTTTATTTTTAAAAAGTTAATCTAAATTGTTCTACTTTTCATTATGAAGGGATTGATACACATTGTATGCTTCATATGTCGGACACTACACGTTTTCGACACTATAAATCACTACATCTCATCAGATTCCAGTATTTATTATACATCCTAGGTATGAGCAACTAAAGTTCTCAAACATACCAGTGACTTTACTATATCTGCAATAGTAATGACAACCCTCCCCCTGCCAATGGTACAACCATCAGATGCACTGACCTTTACTATAATAATATCGATAACTTTTTAAGAACATATTTCAACCATATATGTAAAGAATAGTTTCATTTCTGATACTTGAAAGCTTGAAAGTTATTGTCTGAATGGCACTGAATAGCCTAAAGGTTGGCTTTACAAGTTTGTAAGAATAACAAAACTTCCAGAGCTCTTAGGGGGAGACCCCCCAGGACCCTTCACAAGAGGTGGACATATCCCAGTCTAAAACTCTTCCCTTACCTCTTACTGTCAAGATGTCATTTAACTTTGTTTCACTATGTAGTTGCTTTGTACATGTTGGTGCTGTCTTGTAAACCTTGGAAATATTGTCTGAAAGGGTCACTGAATAGCCTTAAAAAGTGGCTTTAAAAGTAAAATCCTCAAAGCTTCTAGGAGGAGAACCCCCTAGGACACCCCCCTCAGAAATTGACATATCCCCATCTCAAGCTCTTTCCCCTACCTTTTACTGTCAAGATGCTATTAAGCTTTATAAACAAAAATTTCAACCCTATGTAGTTGCTATAATTACATGTTGGGACTGTCTTTTAAAGCTTGGAAATTATTGGCCAAAACGGTCTGAACAGCCTAAAAATTGGCTTTTAAGTGTCAATACACCTCCAGATCTTCTAGTGCCCACCTCACCCCAATGAGAGGTGTACATATTCCCAATACAAAGCTTTCCCCCTACCTGTTACTGTCAAGATGCTCTTAAACTCCTTTTTGAATATTTACCGTGTAATCGATGATTTAGTATGATGCTATCATTTAACTGAGTATTTAGTCAAACAGTCCACTGTGAGTCACGATCAAATACCTGGCATGTAAATATGATATATGGGGGTGACTATGTTTTACGATTGAGTGATACGGATCAGCCTGTTTTTTGGTTTTACATGGAGGGGGGGGGGGGGATCAGTGACTTTTCGTCGGCCCGATCGAAAACTCCACCGACCTCATGGTTCGTTAACACCAGCAATATGGCTCTTCCACCTATTGTTATACACCAACGCATTGTTTCATCGGTTGTGTCTAAAAGTGTGATGGAAACTTCACTGGAGAAATGTTCTCGCGGTTTTAGTATCTCGCGTCACTAACCATCTATGTACAAGGTGGTCATGCTGTAGTAGAAATCAGCCAATCAGAAATTAAAGCAAATGTGGACTTAGAGGTGAACAGGTTTCAAGCAATAAAAGGAAAGGTCAGTATCATTACCTTAGCAAATACTTCAGGGCGACTAGATGTCTCCGGTAAGGATAATCCGCTCGTGATAAAATAGGTTAAAAGAATTTTTTTTATATATTTATAGCTATGGCCTTTACTTAGGGTTCATCGGGCTTGGCTGTGCCTTTTACACCACGGTTTGAGTACCAGTTGAGTGTTGCCAAGGTTTCACATGTAAAGCCTGTTGGCATAGTTGTTTTTACTTTTTAATGAGTAATTTGAATAATTAATGGTTTTCAGTCATTAAGCTTTATCTTAAATATACACTTCAAATTCCATATACTTTGACACATACATCAACCATAACAAAACTCATATCCTATAATATACAGTTGTTTTGCTTTTAATGAGTAATATTGAGTACTTAATGGTTTTCAGTGACCATAGACCCTCCGCCTCCTGGGTGGAGGGTCTATGCAGTGACTCAGCTTTGTCTTAAGAATGCACATTTCAAATTCCATATAATTGTCACACACATCAACCAATATAAGGGACCGGTCAGTTTCTCCAGCCTGGGGGGGGGGGGGGCGGTGGATTCTTAAATCGGGCCGACAAAAAGTCACTGACCCCCCTATCTGTAAAACTAAAAACAGGCTGACCCCCCCCCCCCTATCACTTAATTCTAAAACATGATGACCCCCCCCCCCCATATATAATATTCGCATGACAGGTATTTTTTTATCGTGACTCAGTAAGGACTGCTTGACTCTTGCATCTACTTTATAAGATCCTGGGTTAGCACTATCATATTTATAATTATTGACTACACAGGGTAAATATATTCGAGTTTAATAGCATCTTGGCAGTGAAAGGTAGGAAAGCTTGAGAAGGGAATATGTATATCTCTTATGGGGGTCTCCCCCTAGAAGCCCAGGAGGTTTTTAACTCTGAAAAGTCAATTTTGAGACTATTCAGACATTTTCAGAAAATAATTTCCAAGCTTTACAAGACAGCACCAACATGTAAAATGCAACTACATAAGGTTGAAATATTTTTGAAATATAGTTTGATAGGATCTTGACAGTAAGAGGTAGGGGGAAGATCTTGAGACTAGGATGTGTACACCTCATGTGGGGGGGGGGGAGGGGTCCTAGGGGGTCTCCCCCTAGAAACCCTGGAGGTTTTTAACTCTGAAAAGTCAATTTTGAGACTATTCAGACATTTTCAGAAAATAATTTCCAAGCTTTACAAGACAGCACCAACATGTAAAATGCAACTACATAAGGTTGAAATATTTTTGAAATATAGTTTGATAGGATCTTGACAGTAAGAGGTAGGGGGAAGATCTTGAGACTAGGATGTGTACACCTCATGTGGGGGGGGGGTCCTAAAGGGTCTCCCCCTAGAAACCCTGGAGGTTTTTAACTCTGAAAAGTCAATTTTGAGACTATTCAGACCCTTTCAGACAATAATTTCCAAGCTTTACAAGACAACACCAACATGTAAAAAACAACTACATAGGGTTGAAATACTTTTGAAATATACTTTGATAGCATCTTGACAGTAAGAGGGGAAGAGCTTGAGACTGGGATATGTCCACCTCATGTGGGGGGTCTGAGGGGGGTCTCCCTCTAGAAACCCTGGAGGATTGTTACTCTTAAAGCCAATATTTAGGCTATTCAGACCCTTTCAAGCAATAACTTAATCCATGCTTTACAAGACAGAAAGTATCAGAAACTATTCTTTATAACTTACACTAAGGGTTGAAATATGTTCTTAAAAAGTTGAAATGGCATCATTATATACATGTAGTAAAGGTCAGCACATCTATAATGGTAGTATCATTGGTAGGGGAGATTTGGAGTTTAAGGCAATTTTAGACTATCTTGGCAAACGTTTCAGATCTTGAAAAGACAATATCATATCAAATTAGAATAGGGTGAAAATATTTAAGAAAAGTTTAATACCATTATGACAGTAAAAAGGTTGTTGGTGCATCTGATTGTTGGTTGAATGTATGAGTGACCTCTGGGGGTGAGGGAGTCCTTGGGGTTTTCCCCCTGGCAGATCTGGAGTTTTTTGCTTGAGATACTAAGGCAATGTTTAGGTTATTCATAACCTTTGAGGTAATATTTCCAAGCTTCGAAAAGCTAACGTAAAACGTTTTTAAATGAGTTTCTCATATCACACGTCACTAACATTAGTATATAGGGGCATTAATATTGCATGTATAATAAAGTCACCGGTATGTTAGAGAACTTTAGGTGGTCATACCTAGTGTATAATAGTAACTGGAATCTGATGAGATGTGGTGATTTGTAGTGTCAATAGCATGACGAGTAGAACAATTTAGATTAACTTCATTTATAAACTATCTATGAAAATTACCATTGCGAAACCTTCAAGTTCACTTTTGCCCCAAACTGCAATATAAGCGAAGCATTGATTGTGAAGCAGCCAAGCATTTACATGACATTTTCTGTAACTAGTGTGGTAGGTAGGTAATACCGGTACATGTATATGAATATGTATAGTTAGGTTTGAACTAATAAGTAATGTTAAAGAATTCATGTAAGAAACAGGGACAAGAACAAATATTGACATGTACCACATTTCAGACAAGGCTATATGCCATTGTAGAAAGGATTTTTTTCTTCCATCACAATCTAAAACACATTGACCCCCCCTATCCACAATTTTCAAAACAGCATGACCCCCCCTACTGCCAATTTCAAAAACAGGGTGACCCCCCCTACCAATCCACCGCCCCCCCCCCCAGGCCGAAGAAACTGACCGGTCCCTAAAGCACACATATCATATAAAACCTGTTGGCACAAGTTTTTAGTTTTGTTGAGTAATGTACATGATTAATGATTTTCGGTCTCTTAAGAATGCAAGCTTCAAATGTTATATAATTTGGTCCATATATCAACCATAATAATGCGCACCTGTGCTATGAAATATGTTTGCATAAATATTGAATTTCATTTTTGATAATTAGGCTCATATCTTTAGAATGCAAACTTTAAATTTTAGCTAATTTAGTACATGCACTGATGGTAAAGAAGTGCATGTGCACCTTAAAACCAGTTGATGTATCTTATGATTTTAATGGCACATTTGCACAATTAATGAATTTTCGATAATCAGGCAATATCCTAAGTATGCAAGCTTCAAATTTCATAGTTACATATAAAATTAGTTTTCCAATTAAGGGGTACATCACTTAGTATAGCTATAGCTATAGAGCTAGTGTTCAGACCGTAATAGGTAGGTAATACTACCTTCCAAACCATGTCTATAATGTGTGCAATATTTGTTATCGTACCTACAATAACAAACTTATTGTTTTTGTTTTACAAATAAGGACTTGGTATATGTTATTTCTCTTTTTTCAAGTAGAAAAAACATACTAAAGTTGTTTTGTAATTCAAAATTCCAAACTAAATACCCATTGCAATTCTAATCCATATGGCTACATGTTTACGATTAGTGGCTGTACAGAAGGTGATCAGAACGAGCAGTGTTTGTTCAATGGTTACATTGATGATGATCAATATTCAGTACACCGTGAATTGAAATGGAAACCGTACGTTCATACTTGTTTTATTATTTGTAGTAATCTATTTGTAGTAGTATATATCATGCAGGGGTACCTGAATGTACAGTCTGTTTGAGTTCCAGTGTGATGTAAGTTGAGTGTCGTGTGATGTTGCTGTTGACATGTTTGGTGGCTGGTACAGAAGGTGATGTGACAGTATGAGCAGCTTTTGTAAGGTTTACTGCGATGATAATGTCCAATATTTGACAAATGCATGAATTAAAAGGAACCCAAATTTCATGTGTCTTATTATCTGTAAAAACCGAACCTTTAAATTCCTCATTATAAAATTATGATTCACGCATTTCAACATGCATGTAACGATGTGGTCTCAGACTGATGTTTACAAACAGGTGAACTTAGTTCCGACAATATTGACGTCAGAAGTATTGTAATATTAAACGTATCAATTTCATATTACTGTACCTTGAGTAACACCCTGGGAATATTAGGGTCAGTGCATATGATACGAGATTAATGGCATGAACTTTTCCGCCCAGATAAGTAGTCTTATGTTAACTCCAAGGTCATATGCTTTCGAAAATTCACGAAAGAATTCAGTTTGCACTTAGTTATCACACTCTTGCTCAAAAATGATCAAGTGAGGTATGAACAATCATAAAATTAACAGCGTGTTCTTCATTCCTGTCAAAACGTTATCATCATTTCAGAGTTATTTGGAATCCTGTTTCGGACATATTTCATGATCAATTGACTATTTCCTGTATGGACCACTGTATATACAATTATAAGACAATAGGTGGAAAAGTAAATGTTTGTACTCAGTCTGACTGTCTGTGTGTATATATATATATATATATATATATATATATATATATATATATATATATATATATATATATATATATATATATATATATATATATATATATATATATATATATATATATATATATATATATATGCCAAACATTGGGCATGGTCACTTCGCACAAGTGAGTGTATGAGTTTGTTCAATATGGAAAAAGTTAGCCTAGATTGTATGCTTGTATTTGATACGCATGTGCTATTTTGTACCAAGTACGATTGAACCGTCAGCAAGTTTCATATAACGTGATGTCTTTAATAATGTTGGAATATGATTTCAATGTTCTGTAAAAGTATAAATACGAATTAGAGATGCCAGTCTTCACTATACTTGGGGACTTGGATGTGAGATGGGTTTCTGGCAAACCGAAATTCCAATCTCAGTGAGAGGTAATTCCTAATTTGCGGACCAAGAACGATCCTGGTGTGTTACAGAGTTGTATGCGAGATTGCACATGGGGACATAAGACTTTAGTTTCCCCAGCATGCATTTGATAGGGATAAGTGACCATAGTATACACATTTTGTCATAAAACCTTAGCATTTGGGTGTTTGAGACACACACAATTCTTGTTTGAGACACACTGAATCCTGGTCATAAGAGATAAGCATTTGACGTTTTATGCTACAATTTACTCTAACACAGAACACATCAAAATATGCGTTAGTCGGAGGTGACTTCTTCAAAGCATCCTGCTTTACAAACTGTTACAATTTCGTGTGGTGTCTAAGACACACTAACTTCTGGTCTGTCGAACAGAGTAAATTGTTGACATTAACTCTCAAATGCTAAGCATTTATGAACATCAGAAGATGCTGCTTTCAACGTCGAAGAGAGCGCTCGAGCAGTCAGTAGACGTCTAAGCGATGTCCAGTGTTTTCGGTGACCATCCCGCTTTTCACTGATGTTTCTCGTGTCTCCTTTTTCACCACTCTCTCGCTGTGTCTTTTCGTAGAGTAGTACGTCCAGTGTCTACATCAAATTTTTAAAAAGTGGTGTATGATACGCTCAAACGTCAATGATTCTTTATCCAAATTAGATGGTACTCTGCCGTGATAGTAATCCTGCTTGCATACGGAATAAGTCGTCCCTTGAGCGAAACGCGTACCGTCTGCGAGCATGACTACCGTGAAAGTGACTCTTCAGAATCGCAATATCACAATTTACGACCTGTTTTCTTGGTCGCGGTCCAGTGGATGTTTCGCATCTCGTCGGCCATCTAGGTCGGACTCCGTGGAATAGTAAAAAGGGGGTACTTTGGTTGTTTTCTGCAACAATTTACTCTAAAACAGAAGACATCAAGGGTTCCGTCAATGAGAGTTGATGCAGACACAGGTTGGTGTGGGTTCGACTGGAGTGTTTGTTTTGTCGCCTGGAACTGACGCATCTTTTGATGTGTCCTGTTTCAGAGTAAATTGTTGCACAAAACGGCAAATGCTAAGGTCTTATGACCAGGATTGTGTGTTTCGAACAAGGATTGTGTGTGTCGCAAACACCCAAATGCTAAGGTTTTATGACAAAAAGTGTAGTATATACCATGTAGTAATTTATGTTGCACAAAAACATTGTTGATGCTGATTTGTAATTACTCTGTTTTGATTTTTGTCAGTAGTCTTTGGTTTTTTCGTCTCATACAGATTTGCCACTTTTCACAAATCTATTTCTTACATTTTTACGAGTATTGTATTATTCTTCCAAAAAATAATACTTATATGTTACAGAACAGGATGGTTGATGCCTAAATTGAGGAAAGCAGCAACTCTTGCACGGCACTTCAGTCGAACACTTGTTGTAGTTCCTATGAAAACGCATTTCATAGAGATACTAAAAATTGATTTCCGAGAAATATCAGCCTCGTCTTTCTTCCCCTTTGAGAAAAATGAGTCCGAGAAATATCAGCCTCGTCTTTCTTCCCCTTTGAGAAAAACGAGTCCATCACGCCGTTACCCCTGGTTGTAATTTACAGAGTGTACTTTATATTCTCCTCCTATCCTAGGGTGCAGCCGAAAATACTCCACACGCTATCGAAGCACAGAATGGCGCCACCATAACTGATGACGTCATGAACAATCAGACGATGTATTTGTTACCATTGTTAGATTACCAAAAGAACGGACCTGGACGGTGGATGATTGAATTGAGAAAAGCAATAACCCTTGCACTACACTTCAATAGAACACTTGTTATAGTTCCTATGAAAACGCATCACAGAGATACTGAAAAAGATAAATTAGTGCCATTTAATTCTACCTTTGACGAAGATCAACTCCGCCTACTGTTACCAGTCATCTCATTGAGCGAATACAAGAACATTTGCGGCAAAGAATTGACATCCGATGATATTATCGTGAATAATTATTTTCTTACACAAAAACAAATTATTCCACGTGATGAGTTTATCGCAACTTACGATAGTTATCGTGATTTTTTTGGAAGAACCATTAATATCTTTTTACCTAGTTCATTAACTATTCCTAATTCAGAGGCACAGTACGAAGAACGCTTACAGTCGTCATTCAGGTCACGAAGATGCTTGGCAGTCCTGCGACCTCATGAGGTGAAAGTCAAAATTCCTGATGTTGCTGAACTTCAAAAACTAGCGACGCAAAAACTTATCAGGGCATCGTATATAAGAAATACTGTTGACGATATCCAAAGACATATTTGTGACGGACAGTCGTTTATTGCCGTTCATTGGCGAAATAAATCTGGCGAAAGGTTAGTAATTGCACAGCCAAAAACAACAACAGACACATCACGAGAAAAATTGCAACAAAACAGCAGGAAATAACGAAGTAGTGTTTGCCAAAACCTTTTTAGGGCAAGGGTTGTTATAATGTTCACGTGTCCGGTTTGAAACCAAAATCAAGAAAAATCTGAAAGGCTACTTACTGTGTCCAATAAATATTTTTGTACCAAAATATACATGAATAAATTCAACAATTTTTACGATTTTTAGCAATTATGATTATTTCTAAATGAAAATTCTAAAAAATAAATTACTAGTAATACATTATACAGTTCCTTTAACTCCAGTCCCGTCCAAGCTTATTCTGAAATTATGTTACAAAAATAAAACCAGAGTCACATATTCTTGCAAATGTTTAATAGTACTAAGGAACAGGACATAAATTACAGGGGTGGGGCGGTGTCTTTTGAGGGGAGGGGCACCATTTTGCCTCCCAGTGATGTGGGGGGGGGGTCACTATTTTTGCATATGCATTCCAATGACAGAGGAAGGGTGGGTCAGTGATAATTCAGTGTACAAGGTTTCGCGGGAGGGTCAATCGTTTTTCACACACGACTTCTGAAAAACACCGACCCCTCTCAACTAATTTATATGAACATTCTCTTAAGGTTAACACTCAAACCAATAATTTATTATACTATTTATCACACACAGGTGTTCACATTTTAATGGTAAGCACTGTTATCCTGAAATAAAGAAGAATCTACAGACCATGAGGGAGCTATCGCCGTACATGGCAAATATCATCGCCAAATACATGGATTCTGTTAACTTGACGTGTATATATATCTCGCATCCACCGTTTCCACAGGTAACAATTTTACAACCAAGGCTGGTTCCGATTCTTGCCCCTAACTCACTGTCATAAACAAACAAATGGTGACTTGACCAAATTACAAGTTGCAATTAAAATGAAAAACGATGTTTTGAGTGTAGGCCCAGCATCTAGATTGTGTCAATGAATGGAAATGTTAAAAGTCATGATCATATATACAATTACAGGGGATTCAGGATGAACATGCAGTTTAAATGAGCTATGATGTCAGTTCAGTGAGAGAGTCTACGAAATTTTCTGTTAAGATAAACATTATTAAGATATCACACAAATCAGTATCAGTCAATCAGTGAATTTATAAAACGCCAGTATCCACTACGTTATACGATGTAGAGTTCAGAGGGGCTGTACTTCCAATTTGTCTGCTCTGTATTTGTTTAATGTTGTAAACACTAGGCGCATGTAAACCAACTACTATTAATAAATAATGGGATACCTATTTAATTGTACCATGTTAAAACATTCAAATGTTCAACTTTACCGTGACCACACAGACTTAAATAAATGGAACACTCGCATAGTGAGAGGTCCATCTCTGCTATCTTTATTGTATATATCTCAACAGAAACTTCACTGAACTTGATATACCACATTATCGAAACTGTATGCTCAGGCTGACTCCCCTATAATTGGTCTATAGGTATAGCCCTTATGGCAACAAGCACTATGTGTACTATTCAGAGGATCACTGTGAAGATGGTAGTCATTTCATCAGTTGTACTATGTATCCGAAAATACCTATCATGTATCTTCAGGTTATTAAAGTTTGATAATATTTAATTTTATTTTACAGCAAATATTATTCGACATGAAATCTAGATTATCCAAAAATAGAGTGGTAAGCATCGATGACGTCATCAAATTGCCCTGTATGAAGAAATATGCAAATAATAGCTATGTCATTTCTCTCATCGAACAAGAAATATGTTTCCGTTTTACAAGTACATTTCATTTTTAAGAGGCATGGTTAGAATTATTTTCTCACCATACATTCCTCTTTATGGTATGGGTAGTATGACGTCATCGGTCGTTCTGGGAGTAGTATGATGTCATCCTCTTTTCTGGTATGCGTAGTATGATGTCATTCCTAATTATGGTATGCATAGTATTACATCATCCCATGTTATGGTGTGATTAGTATCACGTGACCCCTCATTATGGTATGAGTAGTGTGATGTCAATCCTCGTTAAAGCATGAATAGTATGACGTCATTCTTCATTATTGTATGTGAGTTGCCAAATAATTTATTAAATAATATCCATCTGGTCGTTTGTTTGTCTGTTGGTTCATTCACGTGACTTGATCGTTCATTAATTCTTTCAACCATTCATTCGTTCATTCATTCACGTACTCACGCGTTTATTTATTTGTTCATTCATTCATTCATTCATTCATTCATTCATTCATTCACTCACGCATTCATGCTGCCATTCATTGATTCATTCACTCACTCACTCACTCACGCACTCACCCACTCACCCACTCATTCTCTCGTTCGTTCATTCATTCATTCACTCATCTACCAACTTGCTAATTTAATTATTTCGTTCGTTCGTTCGTTCATTCATTCATTCATTCATTCATTCATTCATTCATTCATTCATTCATTCATTCATTCATTCATTCATTCATTCATCTCCTCATACCTTCATTAACTATTAACTATTGACGCATATCATTGTATTGTTTTCTCTGTCAACCCAGGGTCCAATGTCTTCCTGTCTTGGTTGAAGCCTGATTCATGGGGAACATTCGTTGTAGAAGACAGAAAAACTCAAGGATTGAAGACTCTTTGTCTTGCAGACCTTCCTGGAATTCCACGAGAGGCTGTCGAGATAGTGTTACAACGTGCTGGGACTACCTAGTCATTTTGGTGTCTAAGGGACCCGTCAGTTTCTTCGGCCTGGGGGTGGATTAGTAGGGGGGGGGGTGTCACGCTGTTTTCGAAATCGGTAGCTGGGGTCATCCTGTTTTCAAAATTTGGTATGGCGGGTCACCCCGTTTTCGATTTTATGGAAGAAAAAACTTGAATCTATAGTGGCATGGCCTTGTTGGAACTGTGTAATTGTTTCATGTCCCGATTTTGTAAATATTACTTCACCTGGAGTGACGCTCCAACATAACTTTACATATACATATACAATGTATTACCTACCACTAGTTACAGAACATATGTCATGTAAATACTTGGGTATTTCACAATCAATGGCGAATATTCATCACATTATGCACTTTGGGGCAAAAGTTAAAAGTTCCGTAATGGTATATAGATAGTTTATAAACTTAAAGAAGTTAATCCAAATTGTTCCACCTTCAGTATGAATTTACGCATTGTATGCTTTCTATTTCGTACACTATTATGGTATCGACAATACAAATCACCACATCTCATCAGATCCCAGTTTGTATTATACATAATACATGTAGTAGGTATGGGAACCTTACATTCTCTAACATACACGTACCAGTGAGTTTACTATATATATCCGCAACAGTAATGCCACTATACCAATGTTACTGACACTACTGGCCCATTTTTACCTCCCGTATAGGTACGGGAGGTATTAAAAGGGTGTGTGTGTGTGTGTGTGTGTGTGTGTGTGTGTGTGTGTGTGTGTGTGTGTGTGTGTGTATGTCCGTCTGTGTGTGTGTGTCTGTCTGTCTGTCTGTCTGTCTGTGTCATCATTTTCTTAAAAACGGTTGGTTCAATCATAATGAAATTTGGTACGAATAATGTTTGGGGTAATGGCTAGACCTGATTAATTTTCATAATTGTTTTTGGTAATTAGGCTATAGCGCACGCACGCACACACACACACCCACCCACACAGAGACATACATACATACATACATACATACATACATACATACATACATACATACATACATACATACATACATACATACATACAAATCACCACATGCATACATACATACATACATACATACATATGCATGCATACACACACACACACACACACACACAGACAGACAGACAGAAACATTTTTGCCAATGTATATTCATAACAAAATACAGTGCAAAAACTGTAGAGTTGACTTCTCAGACAGAGGGCCCTCTGTCACAGAGGTCGTAGAGCCTTCAGAGCTTAGACCCTACATCAGACCCTGAGAGGTTACTTAAAAGATATTGTCCAAATCAATCATTTCGTAACGTTTAAAGCTATCCGATTCCTGATGACCTTTTCATCATGTACGAGTTAAAACGTCCATGTATTAATATGTACACGAACGTTCGAAATATTCCTGATAAAATTGACTTTATCACGGTTACTACAAAAGATTTTGTAGTAATCGTGACTTTATCGATCAGAGCTGAGACTGCGCCCTCAGCCTACCTCAGAGCGGACGAATATTTGCTCAGAGCAAAGTAGTGCGCTATATCTATGCATATTACATTTACTTGTGACCACGTCTACTAATTCCCTACTAGAGTTTGACTTGCAGTGATACATTCAAAAAAGAGTGTTCGGTCTTACCATCATGTCGGACGACAGCGAGGATTATGCAACTGGTGTAGTTGAAAGTTCGCAAACGTGGAAGAAATCTTGTGAGGCATGTAGACTTTGGGATGAGAAAATGGTTTTTATTTTTAAAAAGATAGTTTTTTGAAATGTTAGCGTTTTGAATCTTGGATGGTACAGCCAAGAGAAGAAAAGTTCTTTCTGGTTAGTCATTTTCATTGCAAAAATTAAAAAAACTGACCTATCTTACAATTGAATCCTGCATAAATGGATGCAAATAGAAGCAAATACTTGTACTCTCATATAACTAGGTGAATCCTGCAGATCTTAGACATGCAGTTAATGCTTACATTCTCTGCAATTTTTTAGTCTGTTCACAGGGGCTTGGGCTCAATGAGTGATCTAATCGTTGAAACAAACAAACAAACAAACAAACAAACAAACAAACAACATATGAAGGTAAAAATTATGGGATGAAATAACGTAAATAAAGGTATTCATCCATAGAAATTGACAGTCATATTGCCATCACACTACATATAACTTTATAAGAACAGAGGAGTAGTCCTGGTCCCCACCTATAAGTTTACAGGTCTACAGGTAGGAACCAGTACCACTCCTCAGCTCTTATATATATAGTGTGATGGCAATATGACTGTCAATTTCTTTAGATAGGTACCTTTATTTACATTGTTACTACATCCTATAATTTTCAACTTCATATGCTGTTTGTTTGTTTGAATGATTAGATCACTAGTTGAGTCCAAGCCCCCTGTGGTCGGTTACGCTGTAAAGCTGTCAATGCTGCTTGTATGTTTATTATTCTTTGTAGGACTCAAGTCATCTTCCACAAATTCTGCACTTTGAAACCAAAGCCTTTATTTTGACAGTCAATGCAACCCAGTCATGCTTTACACTATGCTTTTTGTATTTTTGCTTACAAGAGTGACAAGTCTTTCACTACATTATGTTTTCCTGCGTTCAAATAAATGCATGCTGTTCATTTGAAACACTGACTCATACTTTGTTTTAAAACTCATCTATATATTTTTTCTAAATTGTTGGATGTGGTGAATGCTGTTTGTGTTTAATAGTTGTGTGTTGAGTTGGTGAACATGGTCTCAACTGTACCAAAATAAGCTCATAGCTTTCTCAGCATTAAAAGAGGTTTGTGTTACTTTATTAGCAATACTGTTCTTTGTTAGCCTATATCTGATGGGATGGGTCATGTTCACACATCACATCATTTCAGTAGTTTTTGGAATCTTTTCATAGCTTACTTTGTGCACAAGTTTTCCCTTGTACTCCCTTGCAATTTACAATCAGCCTTGTCGAAATACATATGTTTGTTATTGATTCAAAATTTGCATCAAAACAGTGCTATAGAGAAAAACAGTATAAGACTGTAATCTTGTGCAGATACTTTCTAATTGGTGTTGTGATGAGATGAAATTCCATTCATTATGCCAATCAAAATTCTATGTAATTTGACTTCTGTAGATATCTATAATAAATGTTCATGCAAAACATTGATAAAGAAATTTTCAGCAGATCATACAATCTACAGTATTTCTTTCACTGGTAAAAATATTTAAGGGCATCTAAGCTCTTGATGTAGCATGTCTATGAATGACCAGCTTGTTTCAATGCCCCCTTAATTTTTTGCTTTTTCTGTCTGTCTCTTATCTTAAGATTTCACATAAATTCAACAGTGCCCTAACTCATTGCCCTATTGGCAATCTTAGGTACACTCGTTCTAAATTGTCCTTGATCTGAAAGGTTAGTTTCTGCATGACAGGGCTATCTTCTGTGTTTTCCAATATTAATGTCTACATGGCAGGGCCATCGTTGAATTCTGTAATGTTTTATTTGTTACCCTGCAAAGTAATCCAGTAATGAAATCATTACATGATATCAAGCTTATGTCTGCATCATATACAGCACAGTTATAGAGGGACTGTGTAATAACAAGAAAAGATAAAGGAGAGAAGTACTGAATACAACTAAGTAAGTAATGTTGCACGGAGTGCTATCTACAGTAGTAAAGTATGGTTGAAATTCCTGCTTAAGTCTAAATTTCAAACTTAGAGAATGCCTGACAGGTCGTTTCTCGTTTATTTGTTTCAGTATTAGCGTAACCTTGAATTGTCCGCCATTTTCGGCATTACATATCTGTATGTGCACTTCATACAGAGATATGTTTAATATCTGACTACATTTTCACTAAGAATGAAAGACCATCAAGATTGCGATCGGTTCAGACTGTAAAATGAATCATTTGGGCGAAATCATCTAGGGTCTGATGTAGTATCTGAGCTCTGTGACAGAGGCCTCTGACCTCTGTCTGAGGCTTCTGACCCGGCTCTGTCTGAGAAGTCAACTCTCCCGTGCAAAAACAGTTTCAGTAATATTTTAAGGCTTGTTCTGTGCTAATTGTAGTGACATCTTTATTATGCCCTGTTAATGTATAAATACTCGTTGTAAAAGCAGCCATATTGGCGACCATCTTGAATATATTAAAACCCTCAAATAAATGTAAAATTGTATCAAGCAGATCTCTAATTAGTAGTCCTCACAGATACAAAGAATACACGTCAAACAATTAGGTGGACGAAAGTGCAAGGTTTTCGACTTTGGGCCAAGATTATATCATGAAAATTTAAATTTTTACATAGTTTTATGATATATGGTTTCTAAAAACGTTACGAAAACCCATATTTTACAAGAACAGACCATAGAACTCAATTATAAGTTGGGATGTTAGATTTAAACATTCATGCTCACTTTCCTAGACACATTATGTTTACAACTTGTATCTATTGGCTGAACCGTTTGTGTGCTATTATCTCGAATGGCTTTGGGGTAAGATTCAGCGAATATATACACTCAAAAGACAAAGTTTGGCCATCAGGTTTATCAAGTGTACATTGATGCAGTATGGTGGCAATAAAAAGGAATAGTTGCAGATGGGCAACTTCTTCACCGAGGCAACGACGTCGACCAACGGAGAATGGGACATAATCTTCAACTTGTGCTTTGTCCAATGAAGTGCCATCATCGGTCATAAACCTTTCAGGGTTGAATTCGGTTGGATTTGGGAAGACATCTTCGTCATAATTGGTTCCCCACAGATTCGGAAAAACCAATGTATCCTTGGGGATGAAATAACCATTTAATGTTGTATCACAGGATGTAGTATGTGGGACAGCCAGTGGTGCTATTGTTGAAATACGTAAAGTCTCATGTACGCACGCGACCGTGAACGGGAGATTAGGTTTATCTGCCAAACACGGCAACCGATCACTTCCTACCACTTGATCTAATTCGTCGCGGATTCTTTGTTGAATTTCTTGATGTTTCACCATGTACAGTATAAACCACATCATCGTAGCGGCACTTGAATCAAAACCGGCGCCAAAAATGTCATTTACAACTGTCATGACTCTCGAATAAGTTAAGTCATGTTTCGACAAGTCTTCTGGATTCATTTGACGGCTGACATGAATAGCTTTATCAGTTACGTCTCGTATATTGTCTGGGTCAAAACTCTCACTGTGTTCTCGTTTCTTTACCTCCAACCAATCGTAGAGATCATCAAGTACCTCGAAAGATGTGTCCCGCATTCGTCTTACACTTGGAAATATTGCTGTCCATGGCATGATATCGGTTGGGTTACCAGTTCCAAAGGCTTCCAGAAGTCTTTCGGCTAAATCCAATATATGCTGCAATTCCTTATCTTCATGGGCATACTTTTTACCAAATAAAATAACACTGATAATGTTCGTAACCGCCAGACGTACTGGATGCCTTGGATCTATACCGTGTCCCTGTAGACTATTGGGAGTGGTCAGAACGTTTACCAACAACATAGCCTCGTTTTGGATCTGCTTCTCTAGACCTTCAAGTAATTTTCCACTCATACAAGTTTTCAAAGCTGTAGTTGCAATCTTTTTATGAATCTTCCAGCTTTGGCTGTATGAATTGAAGGCAATACTCAACCCACGAGATACACGTTGAAATGATTTAAAATCAGGTCTCCCCGCGAACTCAGTTCCCTGCCTGATAAACGCTTGTTTCAACGTCGACAACCCAGTAAGAACTATAACCGGTCTTCGTCCAATACGAATCTGAACAATTGGACCATACCTTTTAGCCATCTTGGTCAGTGACAAGTGTGGATTGTCTCCCAATGACAGGACATGACCTATGATTGGTAATCCCCATGGTCCAGGTATGCTTGGTCCATGCGTTGCGTTCTTATCGAAATATTTCAACAACCAGACACATGTCAAAATGGTCACCACCACTATCATTAGCGTTAACAAATCTACACGGAACATTTTTACTACTGCACACTGAAGTTGTTGACGAACAGTAAACGTACACACTTCCTCTGTTTAGTCTGCTTTGCACTTTGCTCTGTAGGAGAGGTTAAAGACAATTAACTTTCAGATGATAGCGATCATAGCACGGAAAATAAAAATATTGATAACCAAATTCCGCTATGAAAAGTTTAAAATAGATACAATAGATGTACAGATATATGTGGTTGTTCGCCTACACTAAGCTGCTATAGGTGTACACGTCATAGTGCAGTAAACACGGCCGACTTGGTTATTGTTTGCTACTAAATAGCCCCACCCACACGACACAACTTCATTTGATCTATCAATTTTCTATGTACTAAGATTTCTATGTGATAGAGCTTAGACGAGCCTATAATACAGCAAATCTCATCAGATATCGAAAATTGTATGCGACGTACACAACCTACCAGTCTCCAGCAATCAAATCTGAACCAAAGCCTGCTGAATTAGAATGGTATGTACCCCACTTCTACCAGTCGACAGAGTGGAGCGGGTCAATGTTCGACCTTTACTTTATTCAAATTTAAGGGGTGACCCTAAAACGAATGTCAACCCGAATGACGGAAAACGAATGACAGCAGATCCAGTATGTAAACAGTGGGATGACGCCCTTTTCTACATTAAGTTAGTTGAAGGACACCCTCTGCACTGTAAAACCAGTGGAATGACAGCTGCCACTCTATAAAATAAGTGGAATGACAGCATTTACAATGGGTAAACAGTGGAATGCCACCCTTGTCTGCATTCAGTTAGTTGAATGACACCCACTGCACTGTAAAACAAGTGGAATGACAGCCGCCAGTCTATAAAATAAGTGGAATGACAGCATTTTCAATGCTTTGGAACTGGAATGACAGCATTTCCAGTATGTAAACAGTGGAATGGCGCGACTTTCAGTTAGTTGAATGACACCCACTGCACTGTAAAACAAGTGGAATGACAGCCACCAGTCTATAAAAATAAGTGGAATGACAGCATTTTCAATGCTTTGGAACTGGAATGACAGCATTTCCAGTATGTAAACAGTGGAATGACAACCTTTTCTGCATTCAGTTAGTTGAATGACACCCACTGCACTGTAAAACAAATGAAATGACAGCCGCCACTCTATGAAATAAGTGAAATGACTGCATCATTGTTGTTTTACATCATGACAATGGGCTTGCAAGTGTGATGCTAGAAAAATAACCAAATTTTCCAAAATTCAACACTCAACATTCATATGTGATGAGAATTTGAGGTATTCATTTTGGATTTTTAATTTTGCTACTTGAACAATCAATGTGAAATAAACATATTTTAAGTCCTTTTTTGTAACTCAATAAATTGAAAAAAAAGCATAATACATGTGTAAAATGTTTCTTATTGTACGTACAATAACAAATGAACATTTTGACATTGTTTAGCTTTGTGCAATGTATTGAGTTACAAACTAGGACTTTAGTCAATGTTGTTTCACACTGATTTTTCAAGTATCTGTATCTGTATAGTTACGGTGTAGGTCCTGGGTAAGGAATAACACACCGGGGGAGAGTATTTAGTCAGAATGGTTTTTGACAGTGACTGCCATTTTAAAGGCGCCACAAGATTTAGCGCACACAGTACTATTGTCCAGATGGTTCCAGTCTACTAGTGTTTTTTTTTTTTTTACAAAGAATGACTGTTTGTATTGAGCAGTTTTACAATTGTCAATTTCAAAGCACTTTGAGTTGTTAGTAACTCTTTGTTCAACAATGTTAGATGAGATACAGTCCGCAAATTTCCTAGCTTCTATAGATCTTTTGGGTCTTACGGGTTTAAGATAGTCCGCTGGTTGAATTGCTGGTACTAGGCCCTCAACCACCCTGTATAGAAAAATTAGCCTGTTTGCTGTGCGTCTATCCTGGAGTGATGTAAGTTCGAGGCTTTCTACCATTTTGGTGACCAATCCTCATCCATATGACCACTTGAACTTTCCAAAGTTGTCTCCTCATTCAAAGCTGCATCAGCAATGGCCCAGGGGTGTCATCATTCTCGCAAGCCGGAGCACACATTTCTGCTGAGAAGCAACGAAATATGTCCTCTCAGTGGTGTGTCTTGGACGATGTTGTAAAAGAGGCTGTGGTTTACGACGATGAATATCATACACCCTGTACAGTACTAAATCACATGTGGGTAAACGTATTTGTTTGGCTGTACACATACTATGGTGCAAAATATCCAATAAAATTGATTACTGGTCCGCACCCTAAAATCAGCACCTTTAATACAATCCTCATTTCAGCCAATCACATTACTCCTTACGACTTCTAATGAACGTCTACAATGTGAAATTATTGGTATCTTAGCAATTTTCATTGAATATATAATTGTATGTATGATTAAAAAAATAATATTCCATCAGTTACAGCTAGTGGAGATTGACACGTAATAAATAATTTCCAAACAGTTTTGTTTTTTCATTCAGCGTCGCCTTCGACATGTTTCCTCAGCTAAACGAAGATTAATGTTCAGAGTAAAATGTAATAATTGTCAATTTTCGGCAACACCTTGAACGATTCGTATATCATAAGCAACAAATGTAGTCACCGTGTTCGAAGAAGGAAATGTGAAGAGTTTTGCTTATAAGACTCGAGTCAGAATTTATGGCGGGGGGGGGGGGAATTGGGGGGCATCAAAAAAATTAAGGGTTCAAAGAGGGGGGCCATGAAAATTCTGATGGTCTGAAAGAGGGGGGGGGGAAGAATATTTCGCTCCTGATTTCAACCAAATTAAACCTCAGGAGCGGTCGTTTACCGAGTAAATGTATAATCTTAGCGCTATCACATTATAACAAAGAATGCAAAAAGTGACCATTTTTATGAGTGATGCAAATAAGCTGTGAATGATAAACGCATTACCGTGCTCTTACCCAGTATTGCTGTGTACTCCGAGTCCCACTGGCAGACACGGGGTGTAAAGATTAACTCGGCATCGTGACTGCCAGTACGGGGCTGTCTGGGGTGTTTCTAAGCAGACTTCGATGTCCCGCATTTTTCCACGATATGCATCCCGATTAAATCTGAACTTCGACAGCGGATTCTTTACACCACACTTGACCAATCGACAAACTAATATATCATTATTTACAGTACCGGAAGTTTGTCATATTTGGATAATCATAAGCCGTTCTTTAACACAGCAGAACATGAATAGCAAAGAAACGTAGAATTTTCAAATCATGGCACAAAATGAAAAATGACATAGAGTTGCCATGGGTACTTCAGCGGACATTGAACAGTGTAATTGGTAGTTGAGTATTCTCCACAGCTCGATTGCTTTCCTTACTAAGGTTATCATATCACATACTTCCGGTTTATATCCCATCAGTTTAATATCGATATCCAGTGTTTTATACACCAATGTGCATCGACATTTATCAACAAATGTCAAATTGATTCATACATGTATTACCTTCATCCACTTTATTTTATTGGTTAGTTGTCAGTGTTGGTTCGGGCGACTGCCAAATGTCAAACGCTTTATCATGTTTATGTGTAGTAATGTAGTAAAAATTACATACACAATTTTGACAACATCTCTGAGATCTAGACATACCACGAAGAGTGTAAATTACCAGAGCGCCACCAACAATAATCTCTTTCAGTAGAAGTTCTCTTGTAGATCTGAACACATGAAACTAACAACACATGGGTGGGTGGATATGTATAGATGTTGGACGGACACATACATACATACATACATACATACATACATACATACATACATACATACATACATTATAAATAAGATAAAGAAAAATAAATAAACGAAATACAAATCGACAAAGAAGGCATAGCCGCGAACAAAGAGAAGGGGGTGTACTGCTATAATACATCCAATGCACGTGTTTGCTTGCCACTGCGTTTATCCATTTTCAATATCCACCATGAGATGGCGCCCTTGTAAAGAAGACTTGTTGGCTGCAAGACATTGGATATATAGACATGACTGACTGGATGGTGATAGATAGATAGATAGATAGATAGATAGATAGATAGATAGATAGATAGATAGATAGATAGATATGTCGTGCCATTGATATCCTATAAAAGAATTTTGATTCGAAACGTGGGATTGCTTTTATTGATTCGAACTTTATCGCTCGTTCCTCATGCATTTGTAGATAGATGGATGTATGGATGGATAGATGGGTGGTTGGTTGGGTGGGTGGGTGGGTAGGTAGGTTGGTAGTTTGGTGCGTGGGTGGGTGGATGATGACCATGAAGTGATCATTAAATTTCCTCTCCGACATGAGTAAGTCTTGATTAAGACTGCCATCGTTACCCGATGTATGTGAAAACAAAACTTATTAAAGTGAGCTCAAAGCATTTTTCCTTCACTTGTAAGTATTACAATCTATTGCCAAACTCGCAAACTTATTAGGCTCGGTATGTCCAGGATCGTTTTTTTGAGTGACATCTAACATTAGAATGTTGAAAATTAATGTTTACTAGTATATACAGCCACTCGTTAAGTCGAGATAATATATAAATGCTACTTTGCTATTATTCAATGTTGTGACGAAGGGTATAAAACCAACTTAATATGCTACAGAAAGCATCGAAGACATTGGAATGACATACATAGTCTCGGCAAAGTAGACACGTGTTGAATCATAGAATGTGGTAGTCGAGTCGCCAACTCATCATCGATATTGGGCATATTAGCATAAATTATGTAAATTAGTATAAACAAGCCGACATGGCAAGATGGCGACCGGTCGGGATGAGACAACGTCGGAAACTTTCAATGAGGAGACAGTGGATTTAGAGGATGAAATTTTCGTTCCGTTTCGACGGGCGAGCTCGGGAGATGATAGCGGGTTGCCTGTGGTAGCCAATAACTATGGTGCGGAAGGTACAGTGGGGGAACTTTGGGCTAGTCGCACAGCTGCCAGGAACCGAACCCGGAATCGTAGTTCGATAGTAGATGGCTTGTTATGTGAAATTTACGATAGATATCATGGGCCACGATCAGATAGTTTTGATAGCGATGGTTTCACTGAATGCTCAAGTAATTCAGATGCTGTTCACCTTAGCAGCAGTCGGAGTGATACGATACAAGACCAGTTAGCGACACGTCACTCCACCAGGTTGCATCGTGCATACCTAAACACGTTGAGTAAGTACATGTCATTGTAACATTTCTCGGTATGTACGTATATGTACGCGTGATGCTATTAAAACGGGATACAATCAACAGATGTCATAGACACGAACTGTCATGTATCCGTATGGATTTCATATAAACAAATATTACAGATCGATTTTCTTAACATATGCAAGAAGCTCGCTTGTGAATGTACTACATCTGTTTTAATTAGTTTTACTAATCCAACTGACATGACAGGTAGGTGGGGGGATCGATCGAGGAAAGTGCAACAGGTTTCTCGACATAGCCTTGACAAACAGGACGAAGTTAGTATATTACTACGAAGTTAGTATATTACTACGAAGATACTTCGAAATTTGGCAACATACAGTGTAAACTGTATTTTTATAATTAATGTTAATGTATAACTAATGGCACTTTGCAAATGACTAGACAATTGATTGACACATCGTATTAAAATGATTAATATTGTGGTAAAAATACAGCAACAGCAATGTTGAATTCTGTTCAAATAAACTTGATTTCTTGACCGTACACTAGCTGCATCTTTTGCACTCAGGTACATTAAAGCACACACATGCTACACACAACACACTCCTTGAACACTGTAAGCTTTTTTCCCCCTGGTCATTGTTGAAATTAAATTAATTAAATATAATGTGTACTGGGTTAGAATTATTTGCATTTATAAATTCTAATTTCCCATGCATATAAAGTCTCAGTTCAGAATGAATACTTCATGTATTCTTGGAAATAAACCACACGGTTTTTGGAAATTAGGAGAAAAATATTCCTATATTATGAAAGTTTTACTAGTAGCTACTAGTACCAGCATATTTGCATGCATGATGTAATTACAATACACACACATGTACATGTACATATGCCACAATAGAAAATTAGTATAAAATTATTAAATATATTAATAACTATTAAATCAATATGATGTAATCAGATTCCACTATTCATAAATTTATAAAGTCAATGTGTAGAAATTGTGTAATGTACATATGAAGTGAAAAAAGATTTGTAAAAAAAAAAATCTATATATTCACCACACCATATGCTTTTATTTCTTATTAAGTTTAACAACCGAGTCATTGTTAATGTTTTGCTATATACACACTTGCTAGAACCAGAAAACTAAAATTCTGTACAATGCTTAAAATATTAATTATGCAATTAGTGCAGATGCTGTGTGTAGCATGTGGTGAGAAAGGACACTTCTAACCTTTCTATGGGGCAATTTGTATACATTTTTTCAACGTGTGATTGTCAATTTATACAGGATGTAAAAACATTCAGAAATTTGAAATATGATTTGTAATAAATGGTGTCAGAAATATGAGTCCATTAATATTTCAGATATGACTCAGTGTTTATTAATTCAATATGACATGAAATCGAATGATGTATTGCATTGTAAAATATAATACAAAATACATATTTGTGGGCCAGGCCTTTTTTTAAATACTTAATCAGTAATTTAATGATTTTAATATGAAATATAATAACTTGGGTGCTTTTATTTGGTGTTCAAATGTACAATTCAATCATGCACATTCATGAATTATTGGGAAACAGTACATGTGATTTCAAGGGGTATATACACAGTATGTAGTTAACATGTTACATGTAGCTGATAGATATGGCCTCCTCGACTATTATTTTAATTCGCATTAATTTAAACCTTTTAACCTATCATCGTTCAATGTTAGCCTTTTCATCTGAATGTTTCCTGTTTTTAATTACTCTGCTGAGTTGCAGTTAACCACTTGATTTAGCCAGCAGGGCTTTCTTGTTAGTCTGACTGGAATGGCTATTGTTCACATTTGCATAGCATGTATATAAAAAAAGGGATGTTGTTACATATTTTTGGTGGCAGAAAAACACAAAAAAACATGTTACAAAAATGTGTACATATTGCTGACTCTACACCATACAGTTTTGAATATTTGAGAATTTTTGTTTAAAATGTCATGGAAATCAAACATTTTGATAGAATAACACATGAAGTCTTGCCCAAAATATAAGAAAATTACAAAAATTTCAACCTACATTATATTTGATTATAAAAGGTTTAGTAATCAGGATATATTAATTTTGCAGGCTTTACTAAATACTGTAATAGGTTGATGTCTCTCATGGCAGAATATTGTGAGTTCAGATTAGGGTTAAAATTTAGGTATGAAAAATAATTCTCTAGCAGAGTTATTGAACTTATACAGGAAAGGTTGGCACAGAGCAATCCTATCAGCCATTTTGACTCCACTGGTAAGACATTTAAAGAGAACACTAATGCAAGAACCAGGGATTGAAACATTTAACGACAAGCATTTTGTGCTGTGAAAACTAGAAAGGAAACTAGCACTTGGACAGGTTGTTGTTGAGATTGAAACCTAATCATGTAAAGTCATATTAATTATAACAAAACATGTGGTAGACTTAAATGTACATGTAAAGTGTATGTACAAATCGATGTGTTTGTATTGAATGTTCAGTATATACTTACTATTGAAGTCAATTATCTCCTTAAAAAACACAATGTACAAAAAATGTACCCTAGCACATCAATATCTGTTTTGACGGTATCAAGGTCACTGACATGAACTTGGAACATTACAAATAGTTTAAAGTGAGTGAAATACAATGTACTTGTAATGTATATACATGTACATGTAAACTAATGCACCAGATGTCATTACAAGTATGAATTTACAGAATGTGAATTCCTCTTTAATGCTACATTGATGCACAAATACATGTTGTATTACAAGTAACAGTGTAAAGTAATGTCATATTCAAATATTTCATGACAAAAATATATTCACTGAATGTATTTTATCCAATTATGACCAACTGTACATTTTTTAACTCATTGACTACTTTCACCAAAAATATGAATTTCATCTAACCTGTCGCAAATGATGATAATTTAGTGTATGAGCAAGATTGTCAGTTGATTCCTACTGTCATAGCTGTCTGTTACAGTGTTAGCCAAGATACTTTGAAAAATATGCCCTATGACATTTTGAAAAAGATGGTGCACAGCAGTAGTGGGACAAATCCTGATATTAGCCAAGGTCATAAAATTGGTTGTACATGTATGATTGCTAAAACATGATGTATATCAATATACATGTATAATACAGGTATACACCCACACATACGCTGGTGTGAAACAGATGTTCATGTGCAATAAGGAAACAAACAAACAACCCAAGAACAGACAAAGAATGAAAACAAACAGCAACAATAGATGGCATACATGTAACAGCTCAATCTACCCCTCCAAAATAATTTTCAGAAATTAATATTATTTGATATTGTAAGTACACATGTATGTCAGCACTAAGTATATTTATAATTGATTTGTACAAGTCAACTAGTGTTTTGTGCATGATGTTTGTTGTAGCATATAGTTTAAACAATTCTAAAATATGTATGTTGTTACATGTATGTTACATTGTAGGGTACTCAACTGGAAATCTGAAAATCTTTGTTACCATGAAAGTACATGTACATGTTAGCTTAAAAAAATTCGGTTGGACCACAACTTATTTCATCTTATAACAGCCAGCTTTGTAAACACAAACTAGACATGCTCAAAAGCCAGCATGATTTCTTTTTGGCTTTCTTCTCCCAGAAATATTGTTGCTTCAAAGAGTCCTGATGGCTTATACAAGGTGTCCCAGATGGCTTCAAAGTTCACGTTTCTCAAGGATGGCTTCTGAGTTGAATAGTTCAAGTGTCACAAGGATGACTTCAAAGTTCAGGTTTCCAAAGGATGGCCTTGACTAAGTTAGAGTTTAGGTTTTACCTGGATGGCTTCATAGTTCAGGTGTCTCAGGAATGGCTTCAGGCTTCAGGTATCACAGATGGCTTTGTCACTGGGATTATACATGCATGTTCTCTAGAGTTTAGTCTTCACAAGGATGACCGCAGAGTTCATGTGTCGCCTGGATGGCTTCAAATTCAATTTTCACAAGGAAGGCTTCAGAGTTTAGGTCAAAAGTACTGCAACACTACATGTATGTGTACAAATGTACATGCCTGTTGCAATTCATACTGCACACAAACATAAAGGTATCATTTCTTGAAAGCATGCGATACCAGTTTGTCTCAATACTATCTACTGACCAGCAATCAGGAATTGGTATTTTCATCTGTGGTGTGTTTCTGAAAACAAAAAAGTAATTGTTTTTCAGCATTATATGTGTATGGACATACATTGTACATGTGTAGAGTGCATGAAATATTTTCCTTGTCTTCTACGTAACCAGGGATACGTGTACCACTTACATGTACATGCATAATGATCTGCAGCGTGTAAAATCCATATCCAGGCCTTAAAAATGTATCTTGTTGGAGATTTGGATGATAAAAATTTGAGAATTCCATTTATCAAATGGAAAATAAAATCATTGATCTAGATACATGTATGCAACCAACAGGTGAATTTATATTACTGGTACAGTGGTACATGTATTGCTACAAAATATGGTATTTTTATTTTTATCATCGTGATGCTGTTTGTTCGGTGTGAACCTTTTAATGACCTTTTCATTGTAGAATATGATTCTGAAATGTCTGCTCGTGGGTGTGTACAGGTGTATGTATGCGTCAGTTGTATTATTGATAGAGTCTTGTGAAATTTGCATAACAAAAGGTTATAATGATATGAAAATTACTGTCACAGTGTTAATTTTAAGAAATTCTGAAATGGAAGTGGGTTAACATTGCAGTCCTAAAATGTTTTTTACATTGAACTTGTGTAAATGTACACGAGAATATGAATTCAACCCAGGATGCAAACATGATTCCAGAGTGTTTATTCCTTTCGGTATAAAACATAAAGGTACAAGATAAACTTGTTGTTTCTCTGAAATCATAGTTTATGGAAATGTATTTCTTGGAGTGGTAACAACTTTCTTTTTTTCTTTTTTTTTGAAAGGGGGGGGGGGGGGGTCCTCAGCCTTTATTTCCATGGCATGTGCAAATTTCATATACTGTACCTGATTCAATATCTCTAGACAGGTATCACTTTATCACTTTACAGGTCACATGATTTATTTGCTTAGTAATGATCAGCATGACATGTAACGATGTACTGCAATGGAAGCCATGTAAGTCTGTATAAATAATGTCACTTGATGATTTCTTGATTACATGTACCTGTAAATCCTAGTTATTGCATACCTGGTAATACACATGTAGGAGAGTTTCTTGGCTATTGCTTATGGAGTAAATGTACATGTATGTCTTCATGTACTGCATATACATGTACATGTATCAATTGAAGTACATGTAATGGGAGATCAGTGAGTTTGTGTGGGTTAGTGGATGAGCAATATCCTTCATCGAATTTAAGATCTCTCTTTAAGAGATGATTTGATACCATGTTGACGTCCAGACTATGCAGCTAGTGGCTGTTGCTGACATGAGGTGCAGAGTTGCACTAAATGTACATGTAGGTCTTAAACATTTACTGATTGTAAGTTTTATAATTTTGTCAAGATGTTATCAATTTGTACACATACGTGTACATGAATTTGAGGCCCATGTCGAATTAGGATTAAAATTTAGGTGAGTATTTGAAAACTTATTGCCTGAAAGTGCACAGACTCTTGTCTGTTTGGTTTCGTGGAAGAGTTCCCCAGCAGTGAGAATCTGGGAAACTGAGACTAGTCCTGAACAAAGGAATGATCCTACGGGATATGACCCCACTAACGAGATAACGCTTACATATACATGTATGCAAGAATCTGGGATTTAAATCAGCAATTCACTGGAATATACAATTTGTACTACATGTACATGCACTACCCTTTATAACCTGTTCATTCAAATCATGTTTGGCTATAATTAGTATAATGCTTACTTGTCAAATGAGTTTGGAAATTTATGAGTAATGCGATAATTAAACTTACGTGTACATGTATACAATGTATGTACATGTATGACACATGACATTTAAAAATACTCATTATTGTGGTACAAAGCAATGCACTCTGTGGATGTCATGTCCATGTGTACATATATTAAATATACATGTAGGTACATCATTGTTGAAGTATCAACTTGAATAGAAAACTTGTAAATGTTTTGAGCCAGTCTGTTTATTTGATATTTTGGTTGTGTGATCCTATTAAACAGTTTATTATTGTGTTGACATATGTGATTTGCATACTCCTAGACACATACAGGTATTGGTTAACTGAAACCATGGCAACCATAGCTGACTTTCTGACTGTTCTGAACTCAAGTTTAAACATACATGTACATGTACCCACAGTGTGGCTATGTCTAAACATACATGTACATGTACCCACAGTGTGGCTATGTCTAAATGTGATAGCTATGGTAAAATATCAAAGTGACTGCAGAATCATCCCTTCTCGTCTCTGCAATGTAGTAATAATTTGATGTTTATATTAGTAACTGTGTTGATTGTAATACCCATCTCCCAACCATACACTTTGTTTGGGCAATATTCATATTGTAATGTATTCATCAATATTTTTCCTTGCTGAACCAGTAAATACCCAGAACAATAAAGGTATCATTTTCCTACGTTACAAATGTCCAGCCAACCTAGTATATCCATGTATGCATGTACATGTGCATGTACATGTACTACATGTATCTATGTATATTCAGATATACTGGGGTTGGCAATGGTCAATCTTTTGAGACAATGAGAGGAAAATAAGTTGTTGGGAGAACTCTGAGATAAAGCTACAAGACGTACAGTGTAGCTGTTTTATGTTTACAACAGAACTTGATATTGTTTCATCATCAAAAGTCCTATCACCATAGTTATTTGATATGGTACCTGTGGTGTATCTTGTTCATGAAGGAATTTTATCAAAGAATGTAGGCGTACGCTGACTAGATATCATGATATTCCATTTCAAACAGATTAATGTTATTTGATTACATGTATTTCCCTGTGAGACATCTGTTCGTTCCCTAGGAAGCTGTTGCCATGGCAAAAATATGGTTATGTGCATGAGTCAGAAATTTGATAAGAAGTCAATACAAAACGTATAATGCGTAAACAAAACGTAGTGCATTTATGTATCTAGTGAATTTAAAATCATATATAGTTCATTTACATTTTATGTAATGTTAGGAATTCTGCATCTTTTTTTTGCCTGTTTCAAGTGAAATGTACATTTCATTGCCAAGGGATGGAAGCTAGGGGGGATGGGGGTGGGGGTGGGGGTGGGAGTGTCCCTGGTTGTCTGAGAGAGAGAGAGGGGGGGGGGGAGGGAGGGAGAGGGAGGGAGGGAGGGAGGGAGGTGAGAGAGAGAAACAATCTGATTAAAATCTGATGTACCAGTACTAGTAGATGTCAGCTAATCATTTCTTGTTATTTTACCTCGGTATTTTTGCTTCAATTGACCTTCGTGTTGCATGTTTACGTTTTCGACTTGATAGCCTCCTCCTCTACATCTGAACTCAAGCCTATGCCTGTGCCAATAGCCAATCAAAGCGACCTTACATTAAATAAAATAAAATATAATAACAATGAACGATTAGTCGAAATCTACATCGAATTTTAATAAGATTGACAAAACAAAAGTGGAAGGCTGATTCATTTGCATATTTTAATTAATGTACAGCATAAAGAGGTGTAAACAATGGTCTAATGTCAGAAATTCTGGAAAGGTAATTTTATAAACTACATTTTAGTGGTGAAATATTTACCTTTCATTGTTACAAAGTGTACATACATTTGTATGTATTCACTTTTAAAATCTGAAGGCATCATTCAAAATTATATAATGTTGGTACCAGTAACTGTATCCAGGGTATGTTTCACTTATTTTGCATAATATCCATAGGCGAGTTTTCAAAATTTGGCTATTATTAGCAGAACAATGTATCTCATTTGCGAGAATCATCCTATGAATAGAAAATTTGACAACATGTCACACGACTTATGCACATATTGCATATAGCTATTGTGGTATTACTATTATACAATGTCTCTTGTCACATCTCGAAACATACATGTATCATACAATTTTTTTTTCATCTGTCATTTTTTTGTCAGGAAATAAAAATGATGATAATCATGCCACCATTAAATTGAAATGAATTTTCCCATTTTTTTTGGTTCAATTTTGATTGTCAGTGGGAAGTCATTTAAAGTTTTAATTGTATTTTAAAATGTATTGTTGAAATTTGAATACAGTCGTGAATGATTTCTAGTACGCAATTACTATATACACAATTAAAATTGCTAAAGTTTGTATTTCTATTAATCTAGAGGCAATCCTTTGAATTTTTTTCATAGTCTAGGGAAATCCGGGTTTTTGAGCACAACTGAACTGATATGGTCCAGTAGTGCTATGGTGCAGTGTCTGGCCGTCATCTGTCCATCTGTCTGTCTGTCTGTCTGTTTGTCTGTGAACGACTTAAACTCAAAAACAGCTGGACCGATTGCCTTGTATTTTTATAATGACTTTCTTTGTTGAATTTGGATCAATTACTACTGCCCTGCACTTTTAGATCTATGCAAATCTAGCTACATTTGTATATAAAAAAATTGGATTTCGCTAATCTTTGATAATAATCACTGCTAGATCTCTAAAGTCAATGGCTAGATTCTAGTTGAGTAAATCATGTCTCTAAAACTTCAGTTGTCATGTACCTTACAACGGGGAAATTTAAACCACTCCCAGTAAATCTGTTAAAGTCCTGAAAGCAAACCTATTTTTTGTGGGCAACCCCTAGAGAATATAAGTCATTACAATAATCAACCTGTATACTGTTTAAAAATTTGTAATCCTCTTCAGGTCAAGTAATGTTAAATGGTTATGGCTGTGGCTGTCCAAGACAAAGACCTTTTTATCCATTAGTGATTGAATTGTAGTCTACACATCAGTTGTATCTATAAGTGTATGACTCCTTGGAACTCACAAACATTTAGACCCCATGTCATGAAAATTCCCAGAAACTCCTAGATCTTAGCTATTATTAGTATTAAGTCAGAGACATGTATTATGTATATGTACATGTATGAACAAAATACGGTCTCAACAGAGTTACTAATAAATATACTGGTACTGTGCATGTATGTCAAACATTTATTATAAATGGGAATATCTTCAAAATTTGAAAAAAATAATTTTGAAGAAAATGCTACGTGTACATGTACCAAATAAATACATGATGTCATTCTGAATAAAAAATGAAAGTTTTCATACTGACATTTCTAGATGTAAAGTATCTACAAACAGTAGTAAACATTATGTGTAAATACACACACATCCCCACCCCCCACCCCCAAAAATGTCACTGATATGACACTTTTGGGTTGTTTTGCTATGGTAGAAGCTATTGTAAATCAGGTCTTTACTGGTAACATCAAAATTATTATACGAAATTTCTAATATATACTTTGTGTAGTCAATTTCAGTGTAAATTGACGTGGCAACTCATGTTTGAAAGTACAAACATTACACATATTGTATAGTGTAATCAGCAGAGTGATTCTTGATTGATGGTGAGAATGTTCATTTCATAAATAAAAATAAATACCCAATCACTTGTATCAATAAGTCTTAGATTAATATTGACACAATGACAGCCTTTGACTAATACAACTTCAATATAATACTGATGTTACAGAGAATGCTATTGGTTGAAGACTACCATGTGATCTAAAGTACAGGTAGTTTATGTGGTACCTCATGTATATGTACATTTTGAATTTGACTTTTTTGTTGGGGGGGGGGGGGGGGGGGGGAAGAGGTATTTCCCAAGTCATATTGGCTATACTTATGTGTAATTCCCAGCCCTTTTGGGTAGAATGTTTCATTTCTTTTTTTTGTCGAAGGGACAAAATGTACACCCTTGTACATATATTATGTATACATTGTATGTGCATTGTACTTAAGCCTAATTTCAGAGGGAAGCTCTGTGGTGAGAAGCGAAGAGTTAATTGACCCAGATTTCACCTGACATTAGATGCACCATAGGCTTCATAAAATAGTTTTGGTGACATGTTGTGGAGTGTTCTTGATATGATAAATCAAGAATCTATGTATAGAATATTGTATCCGCATCCATTTAACAGCTGTTAACTTTCTAACCTCGGGAAGTACCTGTATATAGTCTGACATTTGATTGGGTTAGTACCCTGGATGCAGTATCCTTAGATTGACATCAACATGACAGAGAGGTTAACAAGTGTTTACTATATGCAAATGATCTCATTACTATTCATAGATATTTACCAAAACCTAATCAGTTCTTTAGCATATTAAAGGAAGATGTATTGCAAGTTTCATTAGAATCGATGCAGAATGACAACTACTATGGTTATTTACTTTGTAGCATAGTTCAACTGTTTCTAGAAAACGCTCAACTAATGTAATATTTGAGGTTCACCTTGTCCATTTTCTGCACCATTTAAATTTATATAGCAAAATCTTTTTTTAAAAACCAGGAGAGTTCTTTCGACTGCTGGCTCGCTTGTTTATATTTAGGTTCCATTTCCCTTCCCATTGTAAATTCTGGTGACATATGACAAAAGCTGACGTGATGAGCAGACAACATCTGTAGAATATTGATTTTGAAAAATGTTTTCTGCCATAAATCCTACAAAAGGCAACGAAATAACTGCATATGATAAATTAGTCTCGTTTTTACTTTGTCACGTGTGTGTGTATGTGTGTATGTGTTTGTTCACCTGTCACCAAAGCCTTGTGTAAATCTTTCAATATACATTCCCTATGACCATATATGGTATACCTTGTACATTGCAACGTTCTATCTGATTTTGCGTGTTATTTTAGTGCGTGTGTGTGTGTGTGTGTGTGTGTGTGTGTGTGTGTGTGTGTATGCATGAGTTTGTGTGAGTGTGTGAAGGCCTCAACCTCAGGAAGGATGGAGGAGGTACAAGGGCAACATACATGTACATATATGTACATTGTACATGACTGCAGTGTATGTTAATTTAACTTAAAACTGTAAATATAACATACTTAAATTTAGCTTGTAAACAGATGACCACCTGTGCTTTTTTTGGGTCATTTTTAAAACATTCATATTTATAAACGAGTTTGATAGATACAATGTGCAATCCTGTATGACATTTTGTGAAATATATCCATACAATAATAACAAAGTAATTAATTTGATGTTGATTTTTACATGAGAAAAATGACATTTGATACTGAAAATGATACACACAACTATTTTCATACGTGTTTGGCAATTAGAATGTTTGATGTTTGTCCTACCTAGAATTAACTATTCCATTTCCATTGTATGATTGCGCTATACATGTAATAACATGCTACATATTTAATGTAGTTCTTGTACCACATATTAATGGAGAATTTAGTCAGTGTATAAATTGATACACCTATTAAAACTAAGTGGCATTTATGTACCAGAAAATGTATTAGTGTATATCAAGATAATCGTCCCCTTTATGAAGTATACAGCTGATGTGTTTGTTTTAATGTAGTCACAGTTTGGATATTGGAAACATTGTAAGAATAACAATTTAAATTTTGAAATGTTATGTTTTGTTCTGTATATTAATGCATTTGAAATACATGTATACATACAGTGTAGAGTAAACAGGTGGAAAACTATTTGTCAGAAGTGTGAAGTTGTATTGTATGTTATGAATATGTACAAAAAATGTATGTATGTATGTATGTATGTATGTATGTATGGATGGATGGATGGATGGATGTATGTATGGATGGATGGATGGATGGATGGATGGATGGATGGTTGTTTGGATGGATGTATGTATGTATGGATGGATGGATGGATGGATGGATGTATGTATGTATGTATGGATGGATGGATGGATGGATGTATGTATGCATGGATGTATGTATGTATGGATGGATGGATGGATGTATGTATGGATGGATGGATGGATGGATGGATGGATGGATGGATGGATGGTTGTTTGGATGTTGACATTATTTTTTTCTGTGCTAAAATTACAAAGGAGTTAGATGATGAATTGAACAGATGACAATCCCTTGTTATTGTTGTAATAAAAATATGTGGCATATGTGTAAATGTCAGGATACAGAATGATAGTAGGATAAATTGCACCACTTCAATAAAAACAACTGCGACCAGGTGATCTGATCAAAACATAAAATGTACATTGTACAATATAACTATCAGTCATACATTTTGTACCTTTATCATAGGGCACCATATTAGTTTATCATACCACAAGCAATGGCTTTATCCTGACACAAACATCAATTCTAGAGTGTGGAAATTGTCAAAGTTATAATGAGGAAAGGCTGTTTTTACCAAGCTGGAGGGAGTGTACTCACAACAAAAGTTTGGGAATTATAAGAATATTTTGGTAGTGATAAGACTTGAAACACGTACATTGTACATGTACATGTATGCTGCCATGATAATATATACAGTTACCACTAACGTGGCATTCTAAGTACATGTACGAATATAGTCATAGTGTGTTGGAATAGTGGCTAGACATGGAAGACTCTCAAGTGTCATCACTGCCATGATAGTGTATACACTAGTGTGGCATTCTAAGGGTTAATACATGTGTTTGTAGTTGCAGTGTTTTGAGATAGTAAACAAGACTTGTATGACCTTAGTGTCCTGCATGTCATGCTAGTATATACACTTGTTTGGCATTCCTAGGGTTGAACTTAAGAGTAATTCAGTATTAAACTAATTGCATTGTTTTATTGTTATGCCATCTGTAGGTGTTGAGAAGCTGCGAGAGATGAGGAAAGATCTACATCGAGAATCCCTGATGTTTTCCACACGTATTGTCAAACAGTTGAAACGGAGAGAGCGGCGGATGGCTAAGATGCAGAAAAACCAAGATATCCTAACAGCAATACTACAAGCAGTGTCACAAAAACGCAGTAAGTACAAAAAAAGTAGTCCCCTAGTACATGTATTCTAGCTACAATATGATTGTTGACTTGTTGGAAATTTAAGGGTGTAACAGGGTGTGTTTTTTTGGAATTATTTTTTTTTAATAGCAAAAACATAGTAAAGTCATTTTATCAACTAAAAGTCCAAACAAATATCCATCCTCATCCAGATGAACCAAGTGTTGGGTTGTTCTCTGTTCTCCCTGTCTCCACGTGGAATAGTAAAATTGGGTTGAAATCAAATAAAAGTCAGTTCTCTTGTCATTAAATCAGTTTTAATCTGATTTAGTTGAATTGGTTCAAAACCACCTTGGGAGAGGGGGGGGGGGGGAGGGGAGGGTGTTATACTGATTCTAAGTAAATCATCAGTTTGAAACCAGTTTATTGATTCAAATCCATTTCTCAATTTTTTTATGGAGACAGTAAGCAGTTTTGAAACTGATTTTAAATAACTGAATCAATTCAGTTTAAATTGGTTTTGAACCGATACAGTTAGAGACAATTAAAGCTATTAACTGATGTAACTGACTTGTTTCCATGGAAATAAGAACTTCAACAAGCTACATTGTTTTTTGTACTCTATGCAGACAAGGAAACAACCCAAAACTTGGTTCATGTAAATGAGAATAGGTTTTTTTGGTGGACTTTTTTATTGATAAAATGACTTAAATATGTTTTTCTATTTGAAATAAAAAGATATGTGGGTGATATGGAAAGCGGTGTGGGTGGACAGTCTATATGTACATACATGTACTGTATGCCTTGCTGGTACATTTTTGTATACTGATTTCATGGAGTTTGAAGACGAACAAAAACAAAGTTTATTTGTACACACACAATGTTTTGGTTAGGTTTGGAAACCATGGTTACTATTATATAGAGGTGTAATTTTCTTCATACATGTATATATTCATACCTTGTTCATACCAGGATTTTTTTTGGAACCTCAAGTACCATACTAAGAACAGTGAGAGAAGAACACAGGTAGATTTTAAGCTTACAAAAGAAAAGCAAGTGAGAACAAAAAACAGAGTGCAGATCATCTATGCAGAACATACATCACTGTTTATACATAGTGTGTGTACCCTAATGTTGGAGTCATAGTTGATATGTACATGTACATGTACATGTAGTTAAAGGCCTAGTTCAGACTAGGATTAAGTCTACATGTAACACTTGTCTGACAGAGATATTGAAAAAAATTATCCCGAACAAAAGAATGATCTCATGTACATGTAATCTTTATTAAGATAACACTAATGCAGTAACCCCAGGACTGTAACATGGCCCTTTAAGATTACACAAAAATAGCAATATAGTGTAGTCAAAATGGGAGAGTGATGCCCTTGAGGTCATCAGGAGTTCAAGCTGGGCATTCCACCAAGCTCGTATACAGTACTCTTGTAAAAACGTTACCCTCACACTACTTCCGGTCCAACTTTCCAAAGTAGCGCTGCAGTCAATGGGGGCCATGTCATATTCGCTTGTAAAACCATAGTGTTAAAAATGTAAATAATAAAAGTGTTACCTACAGGCAGATTTGTTCATAAATGATAAGGATTTTAATAACTATTCCTGTTTGGCGAAATATATCAATGGAATAGACTTTGGCAAAGTATGTACATGTACATGTAGGAACAGCTAACATTTTGTGTTGGATACATTATGTCCATGTCACTGCAAAGACATTCTGTTTTCCCAGTCTTGTATTCTAACAATCCCTAACCCTAATGTCATAGTCTATCACATGTATGTGAGTTCTGAAAGTGCGTAGGTAAACAACATCAATATACACATGTATGTCTTAGACCAAGTGTTTCTAAATCTATAACAGTCTCAACACAATTGCCATAATGGCTGTCTCTGAGTTGACCTTGCAGTTTCCATATCATAGTTGAATTATGCAGGTACTTTTTAAAAGATCATCCAAAACGCTTCCAAAATCAAGGACAATATTTGAATCACAATAAATGTGTGACTCAGGGCTGCCATCTGTATATCTACTATTGACAGGGTCAATGACCACATTTCAGCCATGCTTGTGGTAAAAAAATGAAATACAATGTATTTACCCGCAACTCAAAAACTATGTTACCAATCAAGTGTCGATATAACCCTACAGGTGTACATGTTTATGTAAAATGCACTGTCAGGACAAAGGTGGTATACATACATTTCTTTTATGTTTTCCAAAAGATACGGTTGTAAAACTTTTCACACCTATAGATTTTAAACAATTAAAAAAAATAGATACATATATTATTTCCAAATCATGGTCAGTGGCAGTTTTTCAGTTTTCTATCGCAGAATTAATGAATATCAAAATGTCAGAATACATATGTAAGGCCAAAAAAAAAAATATGTTTGGTTCTGGTCAGCGCGCGCGTGCCCTGAATACCCCCGCGTCGATCCTTTTTTTTCCGATAATTTTTGCTTTCCCGTTCCTTATTTACAATTCCCCGTCGATCAACACTGTATGCAAGGCTAGCGGAAAAATTTAACTCGTGTGATGGCGCACTTCTATTTGGTAACGGGTACCCTTTTCTTCTCGTACTGTTGCATACCCATAACCCCCCGTACGATATGTGTACGTAATATGTACGATGAGCGTGGTTGATGGGAATCACGGGAAATAGTGTGTTCACTGTGCTGGGTGGTAAACCGCTCACATGTTTCGAAAATGTCTGAAGTTTGAGTACATCGTGAGCAATCGAAATGTTGATATCAATTCAGCTGACTTTCGAGGTGTTCTTAGTTCTGGTGATCGTTTCGTTCTGCCTTCTGAATACAAAGATTTTCCTGTAGCGTAAGCAGTTAGCTCTGGATGTATGCGCTACGATGTTCGACACGTCTTTCCAGCTGCGATGAGATGGAAAGACGTGTCGAACATCGTAGCGTATACAGACTGCGTATCAGACTGATGATGGACGGTGCTCGAAAGAAAACACTGCCTCCTCTACGTCCGTTGGACAGACCTATTTCTCATTATTTAACGTTACAAGTTGCACAATGACACTATACAGTGGTTGCAAGGCAAGACTCATTATTATCTTGGATGGGATTATAACTGCAAATCACTGGGCGATAAGATAAATTTGTAAATGTGACTAGTGATGCCCTGATGGATGATTGATCCGCATCGTACAAAACTTGCCATACAACAGTGCCAACTTCCAGAGTTGTATGACATCTTCCGAGAGCATGTAAAGTGTCAAAAATGTGTATTTACTAATTTGCAAAAAAAAAAAAAAAATTACGAAAAAAAAAAAAAACGCGCGTCGTCGCACCATTTTAGAAAGTTTACCCTGACCAGAACCAGATTTTTTTTTTTTTTTGGCCTAACCTATAAACATGAATTTTGTATAAGTATAGCTCCCTCTAGTGACAGCTTTTGTGTTTGCTACAACACTGCATGAATGTTATAATCACATAATCACAATGTGATAATACACATCACATATACTTTTAAGTGAATGAGGATTGGGTCTTTATTTTGGATTTATCATTTAGAATTAAACAATTTTATGATAGCTTCAAACTTGAAAAACATATGCCAAGTCCTTTTTTGTAACTCAATAAATTGCAAAAAATTAATAAATGTGTAAAATGTTTGTTATTGTATGTACAATAACAAACTTTTTACACATTGTTTTAAAGCATTTTGCAATGCATTTAGTTATAAAAGCAGACTTGATCAATGTTTTTTCACATTGATTTTTCAAGAAGGAATTCTAAGCCACTATAAAAGCATTTTATATATTAAAAATCCCAAATAATTACCCAAATCCTCACCCACTTTAAAGTCACGGTACAACCAGTGAGCTGTTAGTTTGTCTGTCTCTTTTCTCTTTAATTCTTATTACTACTTGTACTAATAAAACTGTACATACAAAATGTACACTACCATTTACAACCATTGTATTCTGTATCAAAATTCTACATATGTACAACCCACGGGCCAGTAAATACATTTTTATTTACTGTTCATATTAAAAGCAGGGAAAAGAACGACATTTTGAAAATGAATATTATTTCAACGATCGTGGAGATGTTCAAAATGTGAATATAATGTGTATTGCTTTGGTCATGAAACTGATTAAAACTAGTATTTTTAGGGGAGTATTTCCAGTGCAAACCAACAGAGAGAGGGATCTGAAAAGTTCTATGGTTTTGAATGAAACTGATACAGGTCTATCATGATAGACAGTGGATGGTGAATATACATCCTCAGCACTTTCACCCCTAATTTCGGTCAGCAGATTTATAAAGACTGTCCTGTAAAGATCTTTAGAAATCCAACAAATGGTTTTGTTTTTACAAGTAATTGTGTAAACACCTGCCCACCTTTATTCCTGTAATGTTGAATGTTGAAAAATCAATATCTGTCATCACCCCCACTTTGTGCATACAGCGACCACACAACTATCCCACACTGATCAACATGTGGTTGTATGGCACCCTCTATTGACAGGAGTCACACAAGAAAGAAAGCAGAAGCCCCAGCATCCAACTACGCCAGGCAGTTCATACATCAAGAGACTTTTTTTAGGATATAGATTGTACAGTTATATTATTATGTGTGAATTGTTTAATTGAGATGAAGAACTAGCAGTGTTGTTTGTGTTTAGTGAAAATGAAATTATGTCAGTATTATTGTTCAGACAATTCAAGACAATTTTATGATCCATTGATAACTGAGAAACGTAAGGAACATAAAATGAATAGATAGAGGAACATAAAATGAACATATAGACATACCTGTATTCGATATAAAGTTGGTTACTGACAAGGTAGGTAGGTATGTGTGTGTGTGTGTGTGTGTGTGTGTTTATAAGTGTTTATAAGGAGAAAGTTAAGGAGGGACATGAAGGGGAGATAAATTGGGAGATAGGAGGTTAAGGAGGAAGGAGAGAGAGAGAGAGAGAGAGAGAGAGAGAGAGAGAGAGAGAGAGAGAGAGAGAGAGAGAGAGAGAGAGAGAGAGAGAGAGAGAGAGAGAGAGAGAGAGAGAGAGAGAGAGAGAGAGAGAGAGAGAGAGAGAGAGAGAGAGAGAGAGAGAGAGAGAGAGAGAGAGAGAGAGAGAGAGAGAGAGATATGGCTGGAGAGGGGGGTTTTTCATATGTGTTTTAATGGACTTGATACATATAATAGATGCAACTTTATGATGTTTAAGCTTATAAGAGCCGGACAATTGTGATGCAATCAACTCTTCCAACCTTTTCAAATCCATCCTTGAACTATCGAAAATAGTGCCATAAAACATGGTAATTCGTCTAAGTGGGCGCATTGTGCAGCTAGGATATGTAAGCAATTTAGAATCTGACATTTGCAAAATTTATGCTTTACCTCTCTACCGTAAAAATCACAACATGACATTTTAATTAATTGTCAAGTCAATTATGCTACAATATACAAACTTTCTACATCTTGTAAAAATTTGACAATTTTGAATATTTCCAAGTGATGCTTGATTGAACACAATACAGCAGTATTCGGATTACGTACTGCTGTAATCAGAGCTGTGGACGTAATAGCGATTGAGAGTTCAAAGAATGTTACATTGCTTTTTTTAAAAAAAATCCCCTCGCAGGTCAACTCAGTGATCCGTGTACGCATCAACTATACAGCGCCACCAAGAGTCGAATTAACAAATGATTTGCTTGAAAAACGTGTATATACGAGTATATCCTTTCATTGTCACGATCTCTCACAATCTGATTAAAATCTGATGTAGTTAAACTTAAAGCGGCTAGGTGTCTTTATTTACCTCTATTTCCATCGTTTTGTGTAGTTTGTTTTGTTCCGGGTGACCGTTGCATTCCCACGGCAATCACCCGGAACAAAACAAACGACACAAAACGATGGAAATCGAGGTATCTAGCCGCTTTCACCACATCAGATTTTAATCAGATTGCGAGAGATCGTGCTGCTATTTGATAATATTAGCCGGTTTTAATAAAATTGACAAACCACAACAGATCCAAACAAAATTAAACGGCATCACATCAGTGAGATCTAGAGTACTTACGTCAGCACTCGTATATTACACTAGTGATTAGAGGCAGTGACAGGTTTTGATACGGTTCGCAAAGAATTAAATCGGCCTGTCACGATTCACGGCAAATGCAAGAAAACAACAATCCGTGAAAGCTGTAGGCATTGTCAATCACACTCTGTAACAGAATCTACCATGAATCACATATTGCTAATTAGGAAATGGGTGAAATATCGCCGATCGTAAATTGGTGGTTTACGGTAGAGTCGTTAGTGTTCGTCATATTGTTCGCATAAGTTAGCGTATTATTAGTCTGGGTGCCAACGTAATTTCTAACTAAACCACGGAGCTGAGGTGTAAATCGTAACGATACCCGTATAGGAACTAGACTAGCGTATGTAAAGCGTGTGTACAGTAGGTGGTATGGTATGAATGAAGTTCGTTTGTTAGGCAAAATGCAAACCCCAGGATACTAACCCAATTTATTTGGAAGGGAAGCAACACAGTCTATACTATAAGTCAGTATAAATATAGTCCTGTCATCGTCTATAAGGATCTGAACAAGACAAATTCCGTGTTTGACCATGGACACATTTAATATCACTAAAACATCCTTTGTTTGACGAAACTCGGCAAAACACACGTACGCGCGCCTGGTCGTCATATTTTCGATTTCGTGGAGTTCGCTGCTGTCGATTTGGCCTACTTTTATGAATAAACATAAATTTCCTATTTAATGTTAACATCTGTAACTTCAAAAATGTCACAGATTGAGTCCCCCCCCCCCCCCGGTCAAATACTCTACTACTACTAGTAAGAACAATGCGAAGTACAGATCAAAGTCGCACGCATATCGCAGACGATGTCAAAAATGACACACATGTGACGGATGTCGATTCTGAGTTTATTGACGAATTATTTCGTTGCCGGGCAATGCAAGGATCCAGCGATTTCAGGAATTATACGTGATTGAAAACACTGCAATAAAATAAAAGAAACGAAATAAAGTCAATTTTATAATGACTTACCTGTAGCAAACCATTTAGGCCTAACCTAGTTTACGCCAACGTATTCTCGTCGTCGCATGTATTTCCCACACGGTACTGACTACATCATGTCAAGTCACGAACGATCCGCGCTTCGATGTCATTTCGAACTGCGTTCGTCTATCTATGTGGCGGCACATCCAAACTTCAAAGTATACGGGCGGGCGTGTTCAACGAGATAGCAACTTTTCAGCAAACTTACTGATAAACATCGCACGTAAGCCATAATCATACAGCCGCGCAAAACAGCAAGACTTCGCCAGGTGAGATGTTCATTCAACATGGAATCGACGTCTCCGTGCTATATCCGTGCCGAATATCAAAATTTTGAAAGATTTTTTTTCTTCTCGGCATGGGCACCGCTCACCGCAATCATTTTCCATTTCTTCTTTTCCGAAGAGTTTCCAATATCCATTCTTTCTTGTAACGTTGCCGGCGTTTTAACTCGTAATATTTCTGGCTTACAGTACACTTTTTCTTCTGTAGAACTAGTAGCATTGGGGCCTCTTCAGTCAGTCAGATACGAATCTTTTATGCTGTGTGCATATATTAGAGGCAAAAGAATCATAGAATAGAAACCAGGAAACGTCGTGACGCACGAAACGTCCATCATGGTCTGGGAGTACTTCAGACATGTAGTTTCCCATGGACTTATTAACGTTGATTTGTGTAACGTATCGACGTCACTCAGCACTCAGTAAGTGTTGCCATGGCAATCCTTGCCAATGCGCAGCATCTGAAATCCGTTCCGTTGCGTTGTGACGATGACGTGCATTGAATGAACATAGTAAATGCTGACTGCGTTGTATCCCATGACCGTGTTTAGTCGTCTGCCACTACTTCGGTACTCAGTGACGGACACGAAGCCGATGGAAGTTTCATTTATGCTAGCTAACTAAATCGTCTCTGCTAGCCTGTTGTATCTCTCTCTCGCCACCTTCTGCTCTGTCCCCTTCTTTTTTCCCAACGGTCAAGCTAGCTATCACGAGTTTCTCTCTCTTTGTTCGCCGCTGGCTCTACTTCGGGAAAATACGGAAGTGCGTCTGTAATTGAAGGCTTCGATACTGACTTGCGGGCTAAACTTCACCAATATCAGCTGTATCTGACATTGGTATCCTTGAGTCTGACAGCTGAACAGATTCAGTATTTGCGTAACATTTGGATGGAAATTTCTTCACATTGAGCGGAAAACACTGACTTATAGTGCTGTGTGATAGGTGAGATAACAGCTCTCGGTACATTTCTTTCACGATTTTAAATTTCATTGTTAGTCCCGTTTTGTTAATATTATAAATGAATATTTTACACCAGATTAATTGAGATATAGGTACGCTTGTGTATACTTTGATTTCTTTTGTTCATAATAGAAAGGTAATTCATTTCGTCTTTGTTAGAACTTGACTAGTGAATTCATTGTCATTTCGCCCGGCGTCGCGTATGCATTTTTTTTTGTTATTGATTTGTGACAAAAAGTTGGAGTACACAATTTTATTTATCACGACATTTCGATCATGACAACCAAACCGTGATTTCCCGTGCCCGGAGGTTCGTGCATTCATTGATTAGTTGAACCGAAACATGTGAAATAAATAGACATGAATTTGAAGACGTCACTCGCATGACGTCACGATGTTGGCCTTTCCGTGTTGACCTTCATTCGCTCGATATTTTTTTAATTCACGGTGAAGGTTTAATTTTGCGAACTCTTCACGAGTCTCTATATTCGCCCACGATCCTAGTTATATATTTACACAGTTGGGTGTTCATGAGAATCGTACTACATCGAGTTTTGACTTTAAATTTTCATCAGGCAATGACATATTCGCACCAAATCTTGAAAGAGGAGAATCACCTATCTTCGCACCTCATTCCGCCAACGCATTCCTTTTAATGACATTCTGTATGTGAATGCAAAACCTTTCAAAGGACTGTGTCTTTATACATAACTGACTTATGAATAACATCCTTTTTATCTGATAAATAGTAGCTCATGATTTTGAGAAAGACAAATTACACTGAAGTGTTGGTGTGTGTAAATTCAATTAATATCAACGGTTTGACTTGTGGCCATCCAGAAATAAGTCATGAAAACATTGAATATAAATGAAAATGTTGTAAAAAGAATAACTAACTAAATAAAAATAAAGAAATAGCTATATCATGAAGATAGATAGATAGATAGATAGATAGATAGATAGATAGATAGATAGATAGATAGATAGGGAGAGAGATTCATGTAGGTAGATAGATAGATAGATGGATGGATGGATGGATGGATGGATGGATGGATAGATAGATAGATAGATAGATAGATAGATAGATAGATAGATAAATAGATAGATAGATAGATAGATAGATAGAGGTAGATAGCTAGACAGACAGACAGACAGATGGATGGATGGATGGATGGATGGATGGACAAAAAGCCATAAACTAGTATTTCCAATAATTTTTTTAAAATAAAGGCTCCAGTGGGTTTGTTTCTATGGATATACAGTAATACTGAAGAATGTTACTTTGAAAACTGAAAACAAAAGACAACTATAATTGGTGTACTGTGTAGTTTTTCTGTAAAATATATGCAAATATAATAATAAATAAATAACTCCAAAATAAATACCCACTCCTCATCCATATAGCCACTTTAAATCTGGTAAATTCCTAAGTAAATTAACTATTTCAATATGACATTGATTTGTGTACCTTCCAAAGCGTAATATTATTTAATATTTGTTTTTATTTTTGTAAAATCTAAATATATCTTCAGTTAAACTCGAGTATAATTGTTTTTGTTAAACTTGTGAAAGGATTAAAGAAAAGAGGAAGGACAAAATGTTTTCATTATGCTGTTGTTTTCAAAAAAGGAAGGTTAGAAAGTCAACGTGTTTTCTTTTTAAAACAACACAACAAACGTGTTGGTAGCTACAGAACTGATCTCCTGGGACATCGAGGTAGGTCATAGTAGAATGTCAATTTGGGAACATAATGGTGTTTTTTGTCTGGGGGTTTTGTCTACAAGAACTTACTTTTGAGAATAGCCGTTGATATCACTACCACGTATTCATATTCATATTTGATAGGAAAGATCTGACTGATACAACGTGCCGTCGTCTTTGTGTGATCATTCTGTTGCGTTATCTTGTATTCATTGTATTGTCTTCAGTTTATTAAAGGGGTACAACCTGAATTATGTGTTTTGGGGCACAGTCTTTCCTACGTATTTAAAAGGTACCTGCTGCATTCTACTTACTCAGGCATACTTGGTCACCACTTGCAAATTGACTGAACTCAACCTGATATAAAGATATAACTCATAAAGGATCCAATCACATAATATTCATGCATATGAAAAAATATTGCGGAAATTTCAAATATGTAGTCAACTGTTCTAATAATGCTTTGAGCGACCTGTAATGTGATGTGATAGAAGACATGCTTTGACATTAACATTATACATACACAAGAATAGTTTAGGACAATTATAATGTCATAGAAGGCATGCATTCACATAAACATTATGCCGGAATAGTGTAATCAAGGTTTTTTTGTAAGTATTTTCACTTGAATAAATATTGTTTACAAACCTGAAGCGTTTTCCACTTTAAGACAAATCCTAGACTGTGTTAAAAGTGTTGTTCAGCCCTATCAGACTTCTAAACCACTTGAGCGATAGCTGATAGCAAGACACAAATGCTATATCTTACATACTATTACTAGGTATTAAAGTCATTGCAAAGTGGATGCAAACAATGTACAAAACATAATGTTGGCTTTCAACCTCATTTTCATTGTAAGGGTGAAACAAGTTGAAGATAATGCAGTCCCTAAAGTTATATTTTGAATACAGTGTCTTTAAAATAATAGATGTACGATTAAACTATGAGCATACTACTGTTCGGTACTACTACTAGTACTATGAATAATAATCTTTTATTTATACTGGATAGTTCTTTTAGCATATATGTATAAGTGCTTATATAAGTCCACAGTGACGACTATCCCTCATGGGTTCAGTGTTAGTGCAGGATGAAATCGGAGTGTCCACTCCAGGGAAAACCTGTGTTTTCCAATAGAATGAAACTGAATGACATTCTTCCTACTTTAATATAGGGTGGCAAATTTAATCAAACTCAGATGAGGGTTGAAACCCTGACTGTAGTCACGGTGGTAAGAGGCAATATGCTTACCACTCGGCCACCGACAACCCCCTCAGAGTAGCTATTTCCATAGTAATTAACCCACCTTCATAGAGTTTATGTATAACATTGCCAAGGGTATGGGTGGTTCTTATTCCCAACAGCCATGCGAATGAAATCTGTTCACAGTCTCATTGTTAAAGATAGGAAGAACCATAGCGGAGGGGAGACGACGTGTGGAAACCCTGTAGCATATATTACCAGAGCTAAGTTTTACTGTGTTTTCTCACTGTACATGTAGTGTGTGGCTGGTCATTCTACATGTCCATGTACATTGAAGTCTATCAACTGCTGAGTAGATGTACCCCTTTAAAGTCATAACAGCTAAAAATCCTGGCAAATTAATAATTCAATTTTTGTTCAAAATGTTGATCCACTTATACTGTTGGACCTTGCACTCAGATCTCATTCATAAAACAGATATTATTTTTTTGGAAAAAAATATATTAAACGTTTTGAAATCTGATTTTGACAATGGACCTAGTTAATGAACACATTCAGTGCACTTATGTTGCTATTGGCAACACCATCACCTTATAAATGTATTAAACATAATTTCGGTTATCTGTGATTTTTTTATCAACATAATTACCAAGAGAAAGTTTGCTGTAACAGCTGCCATGCACGATGCTCAACATTCCTCACTAGAAGTAGTATAACTCAGTAAAGTATTGATAATTGATTTTTGTCCATGGGGAGTAAACATGTTTCCTGCCATTTCTAGTATGTCGTCAGTAGCACAAACATAAGACTAAAGTCAGTTTTTGTCAGGTATTATTCACTCTGTCTGTTTCATTTCACACAAAGAAATAAAAGAATGTCGCTTCATACACGTCACTTTGAATGGTGAAATTCTTGAATCCATTCATGGATGCTAATATTTCAATGTGATTTTTTTTTCGTTTTTTTGTGAAGACAATAGAATCACATGCATAACTGTTATTGTTATGCATGGGTGAAAGGCTATTGTTATGTAAATGAGTATAACATGGAAGTGTCAATACAAAGGCAGGCAGTCTGAACAATAGAAACTGTCTGACTGATAACCATTGTGGATGTATCTCGGTTCCCGGTTTGTGCTCAAAATAATCCTTTTTTTTCATCTATTTTGTGATTTCGAACCATCAACATTTTCCTGTGTATGAATTTGCTGGTACAGCTACAAGCAGCTTATTGAATGTTTTATTTTCTGAATCTTTATTGCAGGGGAGGTTAGTGTCCTCACGTTTTCCGTTCTGTTAGTGTTAATCCACTTTGTATTGTTTTGTTCAGAATTTTAACTTCAGAGGCCATGAAATTCAATTGCATAGGAGAAATTTTGTCTTACATGTGAAATCAATGTTTACCTGAGTGTATGTTATTTTAATATATCCAAGTTTATTATTTGAGACCAGTTCTGTAAGTGAGTGAAATATTCAATTGTAATATATGAAGAAAAAAAATAACTGCAAATGAATTGTTCATAGATGCCAATGAAACGCTCAGTGTAATTAATTATTAACTCTTTTGGAGAAAATGTGAAGAAAAAAAAATCACTGCGTAATGTATTTATGTTGGTGTGTGTGGTAGGAGATAGTTTTCCTGTATATTTGCACCAACTTCTTTCAAATCAGTCGTGAATATGCACCAACTTCATTCAAATCAGTTGTGCCAATTTGTAAGTTGATTCCCCTTCTACCCACCATGATTTCACAAAGGACCGCTGTCAATACATAAACTTGTGTTAAATCAACCTCTGCCTGTGATATTTCACAGCATTATGCATGTATGACTTCCTCGCTAGCATAGCAATGAGAGTTTTATTGCCACGAGTCCAAACTTTTATGTGAATATTTTAATATAAACCCTATATATAGTGTACCTGTGGGAGTTGGTAAATGTGTATTTTTAGCGAAGTCCGTTTGTCAATGATGAAAACAGATTCCTTGATTTGCCTGGAAGGTCACGTCTCGAGGAAGTTTGATAATGTCAGATACACCATGTTTGTGTTTCTGAGAGCTGACAGCACATTAAAATCCATATTCTATAGTTGATTTTATTCACAAGTATTTGACAGATCAATGAAGGAAACCCTGGCTGTCGGTAAAACGTGTGTCGGCGACAGTAACTATGTCCTAGTTGTCAATTCTTGACAAATCTAGTATGTCCCAAATATTTTGAGACTGATGAAAGACAAATGTAGTTAATGATATGATAACATGTATGTACCATGTGTGATAGTAATGTTTATATACAGTGTAGTTTCAATTTTCTGATAGTGTAGATTTTGGTTGGTTGGACGTAATAGTCAAGAACTGATGACAAATATTTTGAACTGATGATGTAGAACTCAAGAATTGATGATGTAGATACATATTTCAGTGATGTAGAACTCAAGAACTGATGATGTAGACACATATTTGAGTGATCTTTTTCGTAGAACTGAATGGCGACTGATGATACATGTATAGATAGCAGTTTTGATATCAAACCCATTAGAGATGATGATGTAGACAAGGGTTGCAGTGATTTAGAAGTCAAGAACTGATGATGATATGTAGGCACAGGTTTGAATGATGTAGAATGCAAGAACTGATGATGTAGACACAGGTTTGAGTTATGTACAACCCATGAACTGATGATGTAGACACAGGTTTGAGTGATGTACAACCCATGAACTGATGATGTAGACACAGGTTTGAGTGACGTACATGTACAACCCATGAACTGATGATGTAGACACAGGTTTGAGTGATGTACATGTACAACCCATGAACTGATGATGTAGATACAGGTTTGAGTGATGTACAACCAATGAACTGATGATGTAGACACATGTTTGAGTGATGTACATGTATAACCCCTGAACTGGTGATGTAGACACAGGTTTGAGTGATGTACATGTACAACCCATGAACTGATGATGTAGGCACAGGTTTAAGTTATGTACAACCCATGAACTGATGATGTAGACACAGGTTTGAGTTATGTACAACCCATGAACTGATGATGTAGACACAGGTTTGAGTGATGTACAACCCATGAACTGATGATGTAGACACAGGTTTGAGTGACGTACATGTACAACCCATGAACTGATGATGTAGACACAGGTTTGAGTGATGTACATGTACAACCCATGAACTGATGATGTAGATACAGGTTTGAGTGATGTACAACCAATGAACTGATGATGTAGACACATGTTTGAGTGATGTACATGTATAACCCCTGAACTGGTGATGTAGACACAGGTTTGAGTGATGTACATGTACAACCCATGAACTGATGATGTAGGCACAGGTTTAAGTTATGTACAACCCATGAACTGATGATGTAGACACAGGTTTAAGTTATGTACAACTTATGAACTGATGATGTAGACACAGGTTGTTCAGAATGATGTACATGTACAACAACTAGGTTGTGAATTCAATATTTCTATCCAAATATTGGTCTTACCATTCTATCAAAGAACTGATTCTTGTAATATCCAAACATGTGTATGCTGTCAGAATAATAATTAGCATAATTTATATTCTTCAATAGAAAATTTTGAAACCAAATTTTAAAAAAGTTGTAAATAATGATGTGGTTTAAAAGACAATATTAAAACATAATTGTGTACCTTGAAAACTATATGTTACATTTTTTTGTTTGGTAGTAACATCCAATATAAATATACTGAAAAAAATGTGTCACTTGTAGTGAGGAAGGAATGTTGAACAGTGTCGTTACTTTCACATATTTTGAATGGACGTCAGTCAGGTAGTTATCGGGTTCAGATTAAAGCACTCACTATCAACTCTCAATTATTCTAGAATCGTATCGATTTCAACGAGTTTTCCACCATTAAAGAATCTAAGTATTTGTACATGAGTTACACTTCCATTATGTAAACTTATGGATTGTTGGAGGTAGTAATACAAACTCAATATTCATATCAATAGAGCATGCACAAGAATCTATATGAAGCGTTTTTACATGGTGTTGACGTCATGGACCCTCAAGACAGTATTAAATCTGATGTATGCACATGTAATGAAAAGTACATTAGACAGAATTTGTTCCCCCAAAACCTTTTTATCAGAAGGAGATTCAAATTTATTGTGTGGAGAGGCTCGATTTGAATAGTTAGTTTCCATAGCAACATATCGGTAGGAGTCTAGTTTTAGACATTTTCTTTTTAGATTTTTCACTCGTCTACATTGTATATCATGATCTCTACCAACTTCCGTAGACGAGAAGTATTTGTTTTTTAATTTGAAATCTTTGTCTGTGACATGTAATTATTTTAAGCTATGGTCACTGTCTAGTGCCTACGCTTTACGTGTACATACATGTATTTGAATGTGTTCTGTTAATATATAAGACATTTTGTCTGCTGAAAACATGCTGTGATGGAAGGTGTTGTTCCATCTTGAACCCTGTTCTAATCTTTTGACATTTACTAGAGGGTTGAAATCATAATAATATTGACAGTGCAGGGATTGGTGATTTTTATGATGAAATGCCAGCATACTAGTACATTTGTATCAGATTATGGATGGATAGCATTCAAAAGAAGACATTCATGTTTAGTTGGTTTCACCTCAGTTTTCCCCAGCCAACTATAAGGCCAAAAAAAAGAGAGAATTGTTTGTGGTCAGCGTGCACATCACTTAAATACCCTTGCATCAGTCTTTTTTTTTTCGTGTTTGTACAGCCTATGCAGTTTGCAGATGAGGGGAGGAAACAGAAAAATAACCTTCCTTACTTCAGTAAAGAAAACTACATTGTACATGTACATGATCATGAACAAGCAAATAACATCTGTCCCACATACACACTTGCTCTAAAGTACTAAATAAAAAGAACAGTAACTGTCATAAATAGTAGATTTAGTGACAGGTTTGTTGATAATAAAAAAAATAAAATAAAAAAAAAGATTGTGTCGATGCAACACTTTAGACAAAATGTCCTGACCAGAAACACTTCTCTTTTTTTTGGCCTAATTCTGTTTGGTTTTCTTTCCCATGTGGAATATTTGTCTTTAAAGGGCTATGTTTCATTCCCAGATCATTGCCTTAATTAGTGATCTCCTATATTAGTGGATCCATAAGGATTACATGGAACCATTTTCTTTTTCGTTAGCAAATTTTTCTACAACCATGGCAAACAACAGTTTTTCACAAACATATGTCAATACTACTGCTTTGAACCTTTAACAGATTTGATCTTCACCAGAAACCCTGGTCAATTTCATGTTTATATTTGATTGTGACTGATTTTAATTAGTGTAGATGTATTAATATTGACACTGCTTAAATTTAAATAATTTACTATGTTGGTTATTAATAATTCACAGTTTAGTTTACTGGATGGACAAACTGACTGGGTTTCAATAAAATCAGTAGATTTATTGAAATAAGTGTTAAATTACAGTGACACTGAGTGACTTATTAATTTTTCGTTTACACTGATCTGTATTCAGACATAATTCTATTGTTACAATGTTTGGAACTTTATCTGTAGAATTCTACATTAAATGTCATTTTATCGTATGCTCAAAATATAATACATTTTGACCAAAAATTACATTTTAGGGACACTTTTTCTACCCAAACGTTAAGACTTTAAATGTTGTGTATAATGTTCACATTAGAGTGGTAGTAAATATGTTTAAGTTTAAATTTTTGCTTTTAAGTTTCCTTTTTAAAATTTAGCATACATTATTTAGGATAGGTAGACCCAATGGTTGATTGGGGGAGGGGGGGGGGGTTATGTGGAATACAGTTTCATCCAAACATAAGTACAACAAACATGAAAGGGAAAATCAAGTCAAACATATTTCTGCACATATATTGATCACTGCTATCAACTGACATTTGATTTTTGGTGATAAAATTTCACCTTGGTAACTTATTCAACTTAATTGTATAAATCTTGTAAACAAGCCTTACTGCACTTCCATGTTTTCTGCCATTTTTGGGATTTCTGCAAGGCACTGTGGGAAAACCTTGTCGGAAATGACATCATTGATTAATACCAAAATCTCTCCCTGTCTTGTCTCTTGTTACGTTCATAGGCCTCACGCTGAGCATCATTACCATAGATGGACATGAGATGACACTTTCATGAAAATACAAAAAAAAAATGTACATGGACAAAAATGTATACAAAGTTTGTTCTTATTTTTCCATAGGAAAAGTTGAACAATGTCAGTAATTCACTATTAAAAGTTATACTAACGATTGGTTGGACCTTTCCTTTAATACAGATGTGTTTTTTTATTGTAGGAATAGATACAAGGATGCGTTTCAGTGTGGAACCTCTACCAGGCAAGAATGGCTATCAACAGGTATGTGGTATCTTCTGTTTCTCATCTTGAAGGCAATTTCTGTGTGTGTGTGTGTGTGTGTGTGTGTGTGTGTGTGTGTGTGTGTGAATTAAAAAAACAACACAATATCATGAAAACAGTTTATTCTACTCCGATTTTAAAATGAACTTTTCCCCAAGGTACTATAATTGTACATATTTACTGTGTACTTATTTCAGCCTTACCAGATATTCTGTAACTTTTTGCCATATTTCAATCATTTGCACACCTTAAAGAAATAGATCAAACTGTTGATGGCACTGTATTTTATATATTGGCTTGATGTGTCACAGTGTGTATGGACGTGTACAGTTTATGTCTTCCAAGCAGCCATCACCTCAGAGTACCCCATACAGGTTTCAGTATAGTTTTGCATGTTCAATACAACTAATCAATAACGTGATCACTGCCAAGTGTGCAAGGTCTTATTGTCTACTGATTTATTTATTTGTGTCAATGTCAATGCAAACAAAATTTCATTTTTAAGATGAATGAAGTAATGATAATAATAATGATGATGATAATAAAGTGTCGTGAATAAAGTGCAAACTGAATTACTTGTTTCTCACCAAATTGTAAACTTGTTGTGAGATGTTCATGGTTTTTTTTATTAAACCTAGACTAGGCTATCTGACTCGGTATAGTGGTGGTCAGTTGTCAAGAAAGTTAGCCACATTGAAGTCTCAGGGCTAGATCACTATATGTACATCCACTTGTCGGTGATTATACATGCTGTAACATGAGGATAACTTTAAGAAGAACAGAAATTATGAAAAAGCATTCTTCTAGTTATAACTATTCAGGTTGTAAACCAAAAATTGATGATTACAACTCCGGTTTATACTGACACTGCATTTTATCTATATACATGTACATGTACATTAAAGAAAGTTTTAAATCTGCTGTAAGGTTTTGCCCTATCAATAAATACTAAGTTGTAAAAAATGAATGCCAAAGTTATTTTGATAATCATACACATATATCAATTTACAATCGAACTTTAAATTTCTGGCCAAGATATCTACCATTAATTGTGAGATTAAATTGTCAAGGTTGTTTGGTAGTCTTCAATTTACAAAGTAATTATAGATGGATTTTAGTTACATGTGAAATAATATGCAATATAACAAGATGATAATGAGAATCAAATCCATGTTTCAGGATCAGCTCAAAAGTACATTTACTGCACAGCATTATAGTTTACCACTCAGGTGTTACCTCGGAGATAAAAAATAATGATCTTCGATGAAAGTCCATTTACCTCCTCTTATTGATAGAAATAATGATGTACATTCATTAAGTGCAGGTGCATTTGTAGACAATAAAGGAAGTCGGGTATATCATTATAATTGGCTTGTAGAGAGAATAATATCGAAATGTAATTTAAGACCAAGAAATATGAGATGCATCCTTGCTTATTCAGACTGAAAGATATTTTATGTCTCAAGTATAGTCATATGTACTGATTTGTTGGAAGCATCTACAGTGATTACTGGTACATCTTTCACTGAATTGTAGCATATTTTGTTACTCAATTCATAAAGGTTGGAGTAATTTTTTTAATAACATCAAATGTAATCTTGTCATTTGAGGTATTACTTTCCAAATTGTGATTTTCCTTCCCATGTGGTAGAGTTGATGTGTATATAGATGGGGTAACTAGAGGGAAACTTTAATTCCTTCTACCCAGATAGTAAAATTGCTGTGTGTGAAAATAAGGCATCACTATAGAAACTGTGATTCTGCCTTCCCAGATGTTAGAGTTGCTATTCCTCCTGCCCAGATAGTAGAATTGCTATGTACACATGTATGTAAATTGTAAATTAAGTAACTCGGGGGAAACTTTTTGATTCCTCCTGCCCAGATGGTACATACATGTACATTGCAGAATTGCTACATGTAAGTGTTCAATCTAGGTATTGATAGGGAATCTCTGTTCTTTGCTGTCCAGACTATAGCATGTCTTATAAGTTATAAGACCACCTTTAGGTGAATTTAGCTAGGATCATCTGTGCTACCACTTAATTTAAGTGGTTTCTGAATACTTGAATGGGCACTTAGTAATTTCAGTAAAAGGGTAGACAGTTCGTGATGTTGGTTTTTGAATGCATTCACTACTGATATCCACTCGGCAATTTACGATTTCCTATCTCGGAAAGCCAAGCAAAATAACAGATGTGTTTCTCATTCCTTTAACAACTCATTTTAAGAGCATTTTAACACAAAACCATGGTGTTCTTATTTCCATGAAGATTTCAGCTTCATATTGAACAAACTGATTTCAGTTTGAATTTATGCTTGTTGTGAAAACTCTATATTTAAATTTATACTGTACACGTAAAATATTTAATATGTACACTTAAACCTTAACATGCATGCGATTTCAAAACCTTGTCAAAATCAATGAAAGTTAGATCGTTAAAATAGAATGTATTTCAAGGACAAATTTCACTGAGAATCTTCAAATTTTCTTCAAATCCCTCCAAACTTTGCCATATGGAAGCATACTTCTGTTCCTTTTGAAATAATTCAAGAAATTTGTGGTACACTGTCTTGTTTTCAAACCAATCGAGAATCTTTTATTTTCCCATAAAGTTAACATCGTAATTAGCAGCCATATTGGATTCTAAAATGGCTTAATTTTGACGTCACTTTCATCTCCAGTTCAAAAATTTGTACAATGACCTTTGGGGATAGAGAAAGTGATTGAGTTTTCTTAAATAGTAACAACAAAATTTTGAAAATTTTATTTCCAATGGCACATTCCTCATTAAAATATTAATAATTGAATATGCAGAAGATTCAAATGTATGCATACATCTACATGATATCTGTGTCCAACATTGTCCCTTCTGTTGTGAGTCAGGTGCTGTTGTTAATTGGATTTTCTTAATCAAACATTTATCAGAGTGAGTTCAACTGGAGCAGTGAACTTCATATAATATAGAATGGTAATCATACACCGAGATCAGTGCTGTCCAGCTGATAGGCTTGAAATATACAGTGTATGCATGAACTGAATACAAATCACCACCTAAAGTGAACCCAGCCGTGTGAAGTCTAAAACTTTTAATACTGCCCTTTAAAAATACTGTGCAAAATTGCATTTGTTGAAAACAATTTATTTATGTGATTGAATAAGTTTTTGAATGAGTGCTGGAGTTTGATCATGCTGCTTATCCGGCTGCTTACTGTGCAAAATTGCATTTGTAGAAAACAATTTATTTATGTGATTGAATAAGTTTTTAAATGGATGCTGGAGTTTATTCATGCTGCTTACCCGGCTGCTTACTGTGCCATTATACTAGATTGCTGATTCAGTACTATTACATCAATGTGACATGTATGGTCTTAAATTACTCAAAGATAGATGTTAAGTATTCATAAAACTTCCTAAAGACATTTTTTAGTGAATTCTTCATGCTTGTGTTAATATAAAGTGAAAGAAGACAATATACAAATGTAGAGTGTTCATGTCTTAGAGGTACATTTATCTGTATGAATAGATGGTTTAAAATTTGTTTCACCAAACTGAAACATGCTTTGATGTTATACAGTCATGTATTTTACATGTATGTTATGCAACATCCAGATAAAAACTGCTCCTATTTTCAACCCCCCCCCCCCCCACCAATTCCCACCATGTAAAGTTTCACTCAAATCTTACAAAATAAGTACAATGTAATTGACTATTTCAAAACTCCCTGTAATTTTACAGCCATGCACATGTATCTATAAATACATTTGTACAATGTAGTGTTACTTAAAGATATTCATGTTATTTGACATGGATTTGTGTTTTTCCTATTCAGTGGTATGATGCTTTGAAAGCTGTGGTACGTCTTCCCCGTGGAATCCCAGACTTCTTCCGGCGTCAAATCTGGTTATGTCTGGCTGACAACCATATCCGAAGTATTCAAGTTGACTGGGATAAGACAGTGAAGTTGGCATTTAATGAAAGAAGTAACCCAGATGATGATAAATTAGGAGTACAGATTGTCAAGGTAATTGTGAATGTTTAGTTCATACATGGTTGCTCAGTCTTGATACATGTAGTTGAGTGGTTAAGTATGGCTGGCTTGGAATATGCGGCTTGGAATATGCAGTTTTTTTAGGTTCAAGCCTTGCCACTACTACTGCCACTTGTTTCTGAATGGCTAAAACCCCAGGCAGGATTTAAACAACAGTTGTGCCCCAGTCAACCCAGCTGTATACACGGGGACCTAGTAGGACAACGTTTGCAATGTGAATGCTTTAGTCCTGTGTGCTCACAAAGGCAACAATGTATTGTATACTTCCAAATGAAGTTGAGGAAAAATAAACAACCATTGTGCTACTATAGGTCCCTGCCCAGGTAACAATTGTAAAGTGCTTTGAACACAGCATTGGAAAGTACTATATAAAAATTAACAATATTGTATTGGGTTACACAGTGGGATACAAATGTAGTATTGAACATTTTTTTATAGCTGTAGTATTTGAATACAAAAATTGTTATTACAATAATAGTTTCTGCCTAGTTTTACACCTAAGCTAGCGTTTCTAGAGACTCTTAGTTTCAAACTGAATAGAGAGAGAAGAATTAAAGGGAACAAAAGAATCATCATGAAATTGAAACAATTTAAGCTTCACAGTGATTCAGAAGCAAAATGTGTAATTGTGTTTTTATATCTCACTTTGCCAAATTTGACTGTGTAAATAATCTTTTCAGATTGTTTAAAACTATTAATGGTAAAATGTTTAATCTCTTCTCTCCCAGACGAGCGTACTATCCTTGCAGCTAGTAAGCATACATTTGTACATCATTAAATCCATCCAATGATCATCGCATCCTATCAGGTACATGTACCCATTCAAACAACATTAGTAGAACAAGGTACAAATTACATGTAGGTTCAAGTCTTGAACAGTTAACATATTGATGACTATGCTTGTATTCTGTTCTCAGGATCTTCACCGAACTGGCTGCAGTGGATTCTGTGGACAAGAAGCTGAGGAAGACAGGGTAGTACTAAAGAGAGTCCTACTGGCATATGCTAGATGGAATAAATCTGTGGGTTACTGCCAGGGTTTCAATGTCTTAGCTGCTCTTATACTAGAAGTAATGGAAAGGAAAGAAGATGATGCATTAAAGGTAATTTGGAAACCTAGTAGCCAACCATGTCAATATTGATACAATCACATGCATGTAAATATCATCCAACCAGTCAATTCCTGGTTCCTGAAATAGAATACATGTATTACTGCCTAGGCACATCATGAAAATAAGGAATAATCGATTTCTTGGTGGTCACAATAACCTCCACTCTACACACTTCACATGCATTTCTATAGGCACGTGTGAGAATAAGTCAACTTTCTTGTTCTATTTTGACCCTCCAGTGTGAGATAAAAATGCTATTGAAGGTACTTGTACTGAGAATTATCATATTAAAACATACTTTACATCTGTATTAACATTATCAAACCACTCAGTTATCATATCAGAAGATTGTTCTCCATCTGGAAATGCTAGCCAACAAGTCAATTACCATATTAGATCAATATGTATGCCATTCTGTAAACTTCAGCCAACCTGTCAATTACCATATTGAATGAGTTTGTACATCTGTGAACTTAAAACAACCATAGTTGGTGGGAGGGTCTATGAGTCTGAGCCAACTTGCCAATTGACATATTAGAAACTCACAAATTATAATCTGATTGACCCATTCAATATGTCGACTACAATATTACAAACAACTTTTAAACCTATCTCCAAAACCTACCCAACATACTGTAGCCACACTATTGCCATGATATTAATTGATTTAACTGATCAGAAATAGTTACTAAATATCATGTTATAAATCAACATCCATGTAGTATTGGAGAAGATGAATATGTTATTGCTTTCAAATCATGATGATACAGAAAATTGTACCAACTGTGGTCATTGTTATGAATCAGGTTTGTTGTAGGGGTTCTATTGGTATTGGTATCTCTTAGTTCTAGTACTGCCTAGTTTGTCTTTGCAGTACAAATGTACGTTCATTGCATGGTTGATTCACTCATCCACATTCGTATGTATGTACATTGACTGGATAGCAAACATGGTCAGTTAAGAGAGACTGAGCCTGCAGGCAGAAACCTTCATCCACAAAAGCATGACAGAAACCTCACGAAGTAATTTCGTGTAGTAATACTTTGCAGTTATCAATGATACTGCCGTGCATCAATGAAGGTAGTTAATTTTTTCGGAGGTGATTGAACTGCGTTATCAACCTAATGCATTCCCTGTAATTACACTTATTTTGATAACCTTTACATCCCAGACTATGCTGATGCATCAGAGCCTCACTTTGCACCTTGATGAACATGCATGGAATAATATACTTATACGTCCGGATCTGGAACAGTATTTCTGGGAATAGAGTAAAGTTTGTGTGGGTGTATGTACATATGTTAGTATACACAATAAAATGAAACAATCCTACAGACACTCAATAAAACTCAAATTAGTGTAACATGACAACAATATATTTTTTAAGGCATAATAGAACTGTTATTAAATCTTATTTTGAAGAGATGCCACGCAATGTTTTAGATTATCCCTGTACATGTCAGATATAAAGTCATTTATCAGTTTTCTGTAATCATTTCATATATCTTGATTGAAGTTTTGAATTATAATCTTTGTGAAAAAAAAATGTCTGCAACAAATTTGTTGAAGAATGTACCGAGGGGTTAAAAGTCATATTTATCATACAAAAGGGGTTTAAAATATTCCCAGGTGCACTCTACGTTTTGTATTAGAATCTAGAAAAGTAATTTTGAATTTATATCTTCAGGGCAATAAACATATGAAACAAAGATTTTCAATACATACACCTGCACATTTGAAGGTATTGAGTCACCCTGGTAAAATATGTATAGAGTAAAGCTATGAATCTGTTTTATTCGCTGTCTCTTTGTGAGAGACATGTCTTTGTTATTAGTGACTGATTTACTTTTGAATGATCGTGTTACTTTTACAGTTTTCTCTAGTTCAGTCCAATACAGTGAAGTGATAATACATGATGTAGACCCCTACAGCAGTGACAGAGGGGCACTTCAGTCACCACTGCGAAAGACTTGTGGATGGCTTTACGCAATCTGACAGTTAAATGAAAAACTGCAAAGAGCAGACCTATAGAGTGAACAGCAAAATGTGAAAGTATGCAACTATTAATAAATAAAGTAATCAGTAGACTTAAAAGTCAACAATAGAAAATAAATGTAAACTTCTCCAACATCTGCTTTTTAATCAAAATGCCAAGAACCAACATAACTATCAAAATACCAAAGTTTAGAAGCAAATACAGATAAATTGATGTTTCTGTTTGCAGGCAGATTTAGTGATAGGTTTATTCATCCTACACATCTAGTACAATGTGTAGCCATTGGCCACTGATTTATAAGTGGAATTCTGAAAGTTGCCACAAAAGTTTAGTACTCAGTTGTCTGTTGAGACAGTTATTGCAATTTTGTGTCTACATTATGCATTATAGAAATGAAAAAGAAGTGTATTAGATAGTCCAACAGTTTGTACAAGAACACATATTATATATCAGGAGTTGATAGAGAGGCAGTGAAGCTAAAGGGAATAAACACAGAAAAGCTCTTTGAAGTATATAATATGTACATGCAGATTGCAAAACATCTGTGGGTGTATACATGTACTTTGCCCGTAGTGTCATCATCTAACATACCTATCATGCTCATGCAGCCCAGAAAAGAGACTACGGGAGTTAGAGTGGCGCGCCTCCATCCCTCCCTCCTCCTCTCCCTAACTTCCAAAACAAAATTGTTTTAAAGTTCTAAAAAACATTTTGGGAATACTTTACTTAATATGTATATCAAAAATGATAAATACTAGCTTGTTCCTAGCTTTCTTGCAATGTGGTATATTTTCACCTCCCTCTGGCAAATTCCATGGCAAAAATGATTGTGAGTGATGATAATTGAATGTGTCATATGACATGTCACAGTATATCATTACCTGATGCTAAACTAGACACTTGAAATACTATGCAGCTTGTACCCAGGAAAGGGAAATAAAACAAAAATATATAATGTAACAAATCACAGATCACAGGTATGGTGGGGGGGGGGGGGGTATCTGAGATGATAATGAAATAAAATCATGATTTGATTGATATTACTGAATTCCAAGCTGTGTGTTTGGGAATATTAAATTGGCATACATGCTTGGATGACTTTGACAAACACTGATCGTAATTCATTTAACTAGTTACTGTTTCACTAATTTGACATGTTGCTATCCGACATGGTTATGCATGGATTGTTTTCATGTTTCAAGGGACATTAAAGCTATCGTCTGGGAAGGACGCATTTAATAATGTCATATCTGGATGTAGGTTATGAATATTGTGTAAATATTGTCAGTGGTTGTTGTTATGTTAAGATGGCATTCCTATGAACATGGCGCTTCAATAATTGTGGTCATATTCTCTGTGAGCTGAATCATTGCATACATGTATATACATGTACCAGTCATTACTTACTTTGACACACACACACACACACACACACACACACATACACAAATACATGTTCATATACTATTGGTTATTTGCACTGCAGTGCAATGCTGAATACATTACTGTGTACCTGTTATTCAAATGATCATATTTTGTTAAGAAATGTTGCTGTTTTTGGATAGATATATAATTATTCGATAATCATAGAACCTTTTTTTATTACCTGCGAGTGCCAGTGTGGACATTATATATATATGTGTGTAGAGGGGAGTTGCACACTTGCGGTATTTTCTGCTGCACTGCCATTCACTAATGTTCATGAAAGTACCAGACTATGGCCTATATGAGAACATGGCAAATACAATGTACTCTGAATATGCCGCACTTGCACTTACACATCAGGAGGTTCTGTGACCCCATTGTCATTTATAGAATTTTATCAACTACTACTTATTCTTTCCCTGGGGGCCATTTTTATCAGGTTTTTTTTGCATGATATTAACACAATTCTCAGTACCTAAAGTGAAATAAAATATTACTGCCTACTGTACACATGTAGGTGCATAATAAAAATAACAAACCATCGATTTCTTGGTTGACACCATACCTTCCGCTCTACATGCTTCACATGCATAACTATTGGCATGCTTGAAAAAATAAGTCAACCATCTTGTTCTATTTTGACCCTCTAGCATGAGGTAAAAAGCTATTGCAGGTATTGAGAATTGAATTTTAATACCTACACATGTACATGTAGGCTTTATATTTCCATATGTTCCCTTAAAATCGTTTCATTTTCTGGTCAATTAGAAACTTATATTTCATGAGTTTAGCAATGATTCCACCAGTGTCAATACACCAAAACATGCAAGTACATATAAAAACACACATACAATATATATATACTGCATATTGGTTTTACTTGAAAAAAGGTTAGAGGAATATGATAACTTGAGTAAGTCTAAGTGTGATTTTTTATTTTATTTTTTATTTTATTTTTTGTTTTATTTTTTATTTTTTAAGTCTTGTCCTAAAGTGATTGAAGATGAATTTCATTTTCTTATATATAACCCACAACACTATAGAGAGAGAGAGAGAGAGAGAGGGGGGTGGGTTTGGTTGGGGTTTTTTTCTTCAGTGTTAATTTGTAAATTCAGACAGTAAACTTTCCCTTGTTATTGAAATTCCTTTTTTGATACACAAAAAAATACCAGTATTGATCAAAACAGATCTCTTCAGGAGCTACATACATGTACACATTACATGTATTGTACGTTGAAATGTTGTAAACTTGAACATTTTCGTTTTATAAAAGATTATTTTTGCTAATTTCACAAGGACACAAAAACGCAAAAATAAAAAGTGACTAAAATACTTTCTTGTATACATGAAAACAATGTGCCAGTGTGGTAATTAGTAAAAAAAATTAAATTTTGAGAACTAGCAGAAGACTGTAAAATCGTAACATTTCCTAGTAGAGAAAATATCTAGTATTACAGTATATACATGTACTATACCATGCTTTCCATACAATGATGTACATATGTAAGGTAATAAAGTACTATGATAAAAATGTGTAACAGACAATTTTCCCACCTTTTAAATCAAAGAAACATTCCTTTTGTTAAAAAAACCCAGCAAAGATGATATGATTTGATTTTACATTATTGCAGCTTTGCCAGTACAATTAGACTAAGTTATTTGGTGTGCAAAGACATGAACTATTTACTAGACTAAAGTGGAATATCACTCATTTAGATGACATTCACCTAATCCATTGGATCAGGATAGAAGGACAGAATTGCTGATCTCTCATGAATAGTGGTAATAAAAATCAAGTTACATTGTCCCTTCTGTCATTAATGGAGAAGAAAGGTCAATACTGAAATGGAAAGTTAGTAACCTTATCAAGATACGTGACAAAATTTGTAGTGACAGCTTGTTTTAGTAAAAGTAGTGACACGCTTGTACAATGTGGAGAGTTATGTACATACAGTGATCATATAATATACGTATGTACATACGTATATGCATCCATGCATACATACATACATAATGATACATACATACATACATACATACATACATACATACATACATACATGTACATACATACATGTACATACATACACATACATGCATACATACATACATACATACATACATACATGCATGCATGCATACATACGTACGCACGCACGCACGCACGCACACACACACACACACACACACACATACATACATACATACATACATACATACATACATACATACATGCACACATACATACATACATACATACATACATACATACATACATACATACATACATACATACATACATACATACATACATGCACATATGTATGCTTGCACACATACACAGAATATAGGAAGAATTATGGTAGACTATTTAAATTGTGTGTAAATACTCAGATCAGAAAGGGATTGTAATTCAAATCATGGACTGAAACTGTCTGTATTTTGAAAATGTTTAGATTGCCCAAAGGCTCTATCAAAGTACTTCACTTGGTTGAATTCCAAAATAACAGAAAGTGCTCAGCCGTGTGCTGTCATGAAGATAACTACATGTACATAGTATCGCCCCCTAATTAGTGATTATCTGTAGAATCAGTGAGTGAATTACCATGCTATATACATGTACCTAAATCATGATGTTGTCTATGCCGCACAGTCAAAATGTAAATTAGGTGGGTTTCAGTACTTGCTGTGTTTATTAAATGAGGTGGTGTGTCAGAGAGGTGAACATAGTCATCACACTGTGTAGTGTATACAAGGAAGATGATGACAACAGATATTGCTGCTGTCTTTGTTCTACTACAGATATTACTTGTAACTTTCTCTCAAACATCTTTGGTGTTACTTCAAAAATGCTAACTTAGATGAGATTATATTATTTTTATCTAGACTTTTCTTTCGTGAGATCATCTTTGTCTTAGATCAGATAGGCTCTGGTCAATTTCATTAAGCTACATTTTTAATAATATATACATTATTTAATATGTCAGAATTGATTAGAAAAAAGGATGTATATGTAGTTGTTGTTAACGATACTACATGTATATGGGAATTACAAGTATGAACTCTACCACCTTTCAATGTATTAGTTTCATCCAAACATCTAATATACCGGATTGACATAAGCTATTAAAATGTGGTATATTACTATGTTAGTTAGAGATTGCCTCAGGCTTTAATTGTGGGTTTAGCAGTCATTTCATCCACACTTCCTGCTTCCTCAATAGATACATTTAGTATAAACAAGATGAGTTCACTGAAACAGACAAGATACACACTACTCCCACACACACCCACACACATACATACATACATACATACATACACACACACATACATACATACATACATACATACATACATACACACACACATACACACACATATACATATGCTTGCAAACACAAACCCTAAAACATAAAAAAACAAGAGAAACCAGATTAAGAACAATATTTTTAATTTTGAAACTAAATGGTGTGTTACATAAACATCCCAAATTACCCAATATCAATATTCAAGATTACAGATAGATTTTACTCTTTTTTTTTCTTCAAATGAAAAATCATCAAATGAACCGCTGTTACAATGTTTTGTTACAATGTCATTTTATTACCGTATATTGCGTACATGTAGTCATTTTGTGTAGCTGTTTTTTTTTAAATTGTGTAGTTGTTCGTTTTATCAATGTTAATAAATGATTACAGATAGATTTTACTCTTTTTTTTCTTCAAATGAAAAACCATCAAATGAACTGCTGTTACAATGTTTTGTAACAATGTCATTTTATTACCACATATTGCGTACATGTAGTCATTTTGTGTGGCTGTTTTTTTTATATTGTGTAGTTGTTCGTTTTATCAATGTTAATAAATGCAGAGATTACATCAAAGGGACCGCTCTTGGTTTTGCTGTTTCAAGGGACAAGGCACATGTGTATTCTGTTTCAAGACATCTATTCTCCTAGTTCCGGACGGGCGAGTCAGAATTGTCAGAACTTTTGATCAGTGTATTTAGACTGCACATTTGCAACACTCATAGTACATGTATGTATGAGGCATTGTTTTGGTCACAGCGAAAATAGGGTACGCAGGAATCCGCCCAACCCCAACTTTGGGGTTTTGGGGGCTTGAAACAGCCCAGGGCGCTTACCCGAGGAATTACGGTACTTGCAAACAATAATACTCGGCACCATGTTATTAAATAGATATTTTGCGTGGACAAAAATGTAGTTTAAGAAGAACAGATCACAGGACAACCCCAAGCTAGCTAATATAGATTATGATTTCATCTGTACGTACTGTAAATGAAATAACAAAAGATATGGTACCTTTTGAAAGGGTTATTCTGATTGGCTAGGGAATGATGCCATGGAAAGCGAATTCTGATTGGCTAGAGAATGATGTAAAATTGCAAAATCTACTAGTGGTAAAAATGTAGTTAAATTTGTATAGTATTTTCTTAAGTAGTTTTATGTATTCACCAAAGAAGAATATGAAATACATAAGGGCCCTTGTCACTATGGTCGTAACAAAACCCAAGGCAACAAAATCCTTAATATATGTTATCTTGACTATTTCGTGGCTACATGTACAAATGTATGAATGCATGAGGAGAAGTCTTGCGGAATATAAAATTATATTGAACTTCATGGAAAATTAGGGTAAATAATGGTGATTTGGAATGTTTTTACTCATATTTTGAGGACTCAACAGTATTAATAACAATTATGGTAATATTGATTTCAGTGTACGTTGTCATAACAGAAAATGTCCAGGAAATCAATCTAATATTTTCTGTTTGAAAGTGTACAACTTTATACATAAGTAGACAGTATTATGTGTATCATGGCAACACGAAGCGATCATGCCAGAAATAGTACTGTCTGAGAATAAAGATAAAAAATAGAATAAAACTTCATTAAAAAATATGACAAGTTACATTTAATATCATAAATATGGTTGGAGGTGTGGGGAGATGAGGAATGGGGGTGGGGGGTTTACTGTTTAATATTTTATACATGTATATGGATGAAAAAGTTGAGATGGAACATTAGAATGGACTGGTAGTGTCAAAATGTTCGTTAATATCATGTAATTATGGGAGGAAGAGATGTGAAATGGGAGGGTGGAGGGGGGTATTTACTGCAGTAATACTATATAGCTGAGAATGCTGAGATGGAACATTAGAATGGACTTGTAGTAGTGTCCAAATGTTCTTTCTGTTGACTGAATATTAAACCAAATCGATCGTTACATTTGCTTTCATTTCACGTGTCCTTTTGTGTGTTTTTGCTGTACTCACTCTGTGTTGCCTGAAGGAACACAAATTTAAAAGTAGTTGAATTGGATGATTGAGATCAAACATGGATAGCACAAACAAGGGTAGGTTTGAAGTCTCGATATACTTTCAACACTTATTGCACTCAGGGGATTTAACAATTACTTTTTTTTCTAAATTTCTCAGCCTTGATTACTTTGTATCAATTGATACGAAAGGTTGGAATGCTTTGATTCTCCTCAGAACGTACATGTACGTGTTTTTAGCAGAGACAAGCACTCTCAGAACTATAACTTCAACCAAATCCAGAGGAAATAAAAAATTATAGAAATCTACTTTTTATACAGATTGCATTTGTGACAAGACAAGTCCTTTTGTCTGTGTTAAACTTTATTACCAATGTTTCGACCTCGCACAGGTTTTCTTTTGGGTAGAGTGGTAGAGTACATCAAGCTACTAAAAAGCAGCATTGTCTGGAGTTTGTTCTTGTAAGTCATTACAAATTTTGAAGACGCAAATTTAAAATATGTGGCAGAACTGGATGTTTAAACCGATTGTAAGTAGATGGTAACTACTTGCAATGCTGTTCACTGGTTCTGTTTCATACAACCACACAGAAACCCATAAAAAAAACTGCTTACATTTTGTATTCTACACTTTGAAATAAAAAGATTGCAAATTCTTGCTACATTTAGTTTGAATGAAATAAACCATTTCAAATGTCCTGCAACAAGAGACAGACATGCGGGTGCCAGTGTTTTGACGTCTATATTTGATGTTTGCACATCAGTTCATTTTGTTTAGACAAAATGTAGGAAGAAACTATATTCATTCAATATGCTAAATGTATGTTCAATGCAGCATGTACAGTTTCTTTAACCCACATGGTTGTATCAAACAGAGCCATATCGTGAACAGTAACCAGTGCAAAGTGCTATATTCAAATTACATGTTCATGTATATATGTATCCAGTCAGTGACAAAAGAATAGTGACATAACTAAAGAGTAATGGCAGGACGATGAAAATATAAAATTTGCTGAGTGCAGAGATTAGAGTAAAATTTGAAATTCGAAAATTTGATTATTAGTGTTATTGTAAACCGGAAAATGATTTAATCATCTTTGGGGAATAACATTTTTAACTTCCTAAGCAACGAAAAATTTGGCTGTGTAGAGGAAATATTTAAAGTAGAGTTATCAGAATCAGAAGCTTTCAATTAAGTTAATTATTTGTGTCATAAAATGATTGAATCATCTCTCGGGTATAACATGTTAAACTACAGAAAACGTAACTGACTGTTCACATCTGGTAAATTGTTGGATTCTATTCTCCTTTTTTTTGGCCACGTTTTCATTTTTAGTTGATACAAATTCCAATACACTCTTGGAAGGAAAATACCTATGTATCCAAGAGATCATGGATTGATTCCCTACAGAGCTATTTGTCACTTCATCCGTCAGAAAGGAAGTCCTAGTTCTGACAGACAGATGTGTCAGAGTTTAGTATGCATTGATTGAAAACTACCGTCAAATCGAAATCCTTTCCTTGAGTCCTGACGATTATCAGTTGCTGTATACCATACTGTTCTGATATGAATGAAGTGGCGACAAAGGTTTCCATAGCAACAGTATTGAAATCGGCCAGGTTTGCAATTTTTTGTGTTTACACGTCAAAAGATAATCGACTTAGTTGAGGTGAGTGAATTTTTCCATATAAAGAATGTTGAGAGTTCCCAGCCTGCTGTCACACCAAATATTATATGCTTAATCTAGTGTAATATAGTTTGTGTTTTGTGATTTTGTGTATTTAATACCTTCCGGAACTGTGTGATTATTTGCAATGTTTAATCTCTTGGTGACCTACATCGGATGCAAATAGTATTTTAGTCAGTTTTGTGTTAATTTTAGGCCCATCTGATTTCTTTTGTATTATAACTGAATATTGGTGCATATACCGGTAAATGTAGTACATGTAGATTAGAAATGAACTAGAAAAAATATTTTTTTTTTTGAACAGCCAATATTTCAAGCCTAAATCTTTCATCTGAAAAGTAAATTTCTGATTTCTGATTCTTAGCTTGGTGACTAAACTTCTCTTGTAAAGTACATGTTAAAAGAGAACAAAAATGAGGTTGCCTTAATCTATAGCTGCATTTCTTTATGATTAGGGACCCTGAAAAATCATTGTCACCAACCCTGCACTGTATGTACGACCTCTCTAAAAATAGAGTTATAAAATTTTCAAAAAAAATGGCTTCAGGTATCGGTAGATCTGTTGTACCCTTGGACAAGGCATTCTGGGAGATAAATAATGTTAGGTGCTAAACACCTATTGAAACAATAGTCTCAAAATGGTTTCAGCTAAAGGTTAATCAGACTGGTAAACACAGTTTTGATTTTAACACAAATCATCTTGCAAATACAAAATCTAATTTACCTGTAAGTTTTAACATGCATCATGTGTGTACTGATGAGCATAAATTGCTCAAAGTTAAAAAAAATAATTGATTTTATATTGTGTACGTGTGCATTTTCTACAATTACTATAGCCAAGTCTCTTTGAAACCCCCTCCCCCCCCCCCACTTCACAAAAATGCAATTATTTTTTTCCAAATTGTAAATTTTTGAAGAAAATCTTATAATATCAGATTTCACTGAAAAATGGTCCTATTAATCATCACTAGTGCACAATTAGTTGGTGATACATACTTTCCTGATAAAATTTCATATAATATTACATTCTCTTAAAATGTTATGTCACGCCATCATGTAAAAAAAAAACCAACCAATCACTCTCTACCTCCTTGCAAATTATACACAAAAAATTTCAACAGCTGACATCCACATTACTCTAATTTCCCCACCAAAAAATAACATTTTCACAAGCCAAGTAATGTAGTTCTATCTCACGAGATTAGAATTTACAGATTACGTATTCTCGTCACATTCTGTTTTCACTGAAATTTATATTTATCGGTGAATCAGGAAGATCTGTGAAATAAAAACTGACTACTCCAGTGTGAAATGTGGTCATACATATTGACAACCACAATTGAGTGCATAACTTCAATTATACTTTTTTTTTGTTTTTTTTATTGAAATGCTGACTTGAAGAAGTTTCTAGAAAATCCTGATTATTTTCTTCAAAGCTACATGTACACGTTGTGATTACACAATTTAGTGTTTAAGTTTCCTAATTTTGTGTAATTTTCACCAATTTACTGATAAATTGTGGTTGGGTAGTGATTATCTTTGCCTCTCTTTTGCAAATCATACCAAATTTAAGAAAAATAAATTGATAATGAGAAGTAATCCATATGTACATGTACCACAGATTACTTAAACCGGTACACATGCATACATGTACTAGTGGTATTTGCACTGCCGTGCAATACCAAAATCATTATTGCATACATGCATGCAAATGGATGCAAATGAGGATGTGATCACATACAGACATTTTTATGGAAACTTTTTGTTTCAGGGTATGTAATAATAACAGAAGCCCATGCCATGTGATTGCCAGTGTGGGTACTCGGGTATTTGCACTCATGCTTGCAGTGTTTTCTGTTGCACTTTTACTTGCTATGCTCATGACAGTTCTGCCACAGAGAACACAGCAAGTCTTTGTGCAAATACCACACTTCTATTCGCGCATTATGGGGTTTTATCATATCATTTTCTTCACAATGCTCTTTTCAGCAAAAATGGAATACTGAACATTAAGTTGATGATGACACCATAAATACAACATTGGAAAATGACACATGGATTTTGTAAAAAAAAAAAAAAAAAAAAAAAAAAAAAAATTACGATGTGCAAACACACACATGTATGTCAAAAAAGATGTTTTTCTCCTTGTCATCTACTCTGTGAAATGGACTTGTTTCCGACATCAAGCAATTTGTAGCTATTCAGATTAGAGTAATTTAGCAGAGAACTCGGGGGTTATCTTGGCCATCTGTGTAATCTGTTGTCATGACAACAGTGACATCATCAAATGATATTGCATACAGTAGTGTGTGTGTGTAAAACACTTAAAAACTGTTCAAGTACTAATCTCTATTCTATTTCAAAATCTCAGTACATAGCTTTACTGACCGACATGTTCAGGTAATGTGGCAAAACCGGAGATTGATTCATTTCCGATATGACATTTCTTCAAGTAGCAATATCAAACCCTTGTGAAAACAATGCATGCTACTCAGATAGTCAAATACATCAATGATCATGGCTTCCTTTTGATCGTGTTTTGAAATTGAGTTGCTACTACTAGAGAAATAATATTTTCTATCAAAAAATATTAATAAAAACTTTAAAAAGTGTTTTTGCCTTAACCTACTACACATTTCATCCAACCCGTCTTTATTTAGAAATTCTAAAAAGTTTCATGTTTTAAACCCAAAAGTTGATGCTGATGCCTTCAGAAGTGTTGTTGTAAGTTCAACATCTGAAATAATTTGGGATTTGCAAATATTTCATCATAAGAAATACCAATTTCGTATATATGGAAACAGACACTCCATTGCTATGGCAACTGATTGATATACATACAGTCAATTGCAAACCATGATTTTGACATTACCATGATAAATTAATGTACATTTTAAAGATTATTTTACACCTAAACCAAATTGCTGCCCAATTCTGCTATTTCAAAATTCATGAATATCAGAAAAGTACAATTAATATATAATTTCATGGAACTATATCTTGTAACGTTCCATCATCAAGACCAACATTCAAACCAGGGATATTTTATTTAAAACAAAATCTGAGCCAGGCAGAATGTTGTGGTAATATTCACTCCAAGTATAATACCACGGATGGTTAAAGCTATAAATTGTTTGGTCATATTTGTGACATATTTTGCACAATAGAAGATTTACTGTGGGGTATGTCTACATGATGTGCCACAGTCCTTTCAAAGAATAGATTAGCAGGAGTTGACAAGCAGAAACACATTTATGTATTGATCAAAAACAGAAAGCAGGGATTCCCACATCTTTCCCCAAAGAAATAGCACACATTTATATTTCAATAATCATAAGTATTTCAATAAATTACAAATATTTGCAAAGATTTTTTTCCTTAGTAACCACCATAATGTGTGTATTTATGCTGACTATAACATTATATTAAGTAAATACAGAATACTTCAAATCATCAGATTGAATGTCAACAGGGCTTACTGAATTCCATCAGCATTATTGATTCACATGCTGTGTAGCTACATGTACTTAAAATTATTACACACATAAAATGAGATTTGGTTACACTGTTTCCATGCATAGGGTCACCTGGAACATAAATGACATTGTGAAATTAAAAATACATAGTTATTACATAGTTTACATACTGGTACATACATACATACATACATACATACATACATACATACATACATACATGTACATACACACACATACACACACACACACACATACACACACACATACACACACACATACACAAACTCACACACATACACACACACACACACACACACACACACACACACACACACACACACACACACTAAACACATAGCTACTGTAAGAGAATTATTAAACTTAATACTGTGTGTGTAATAAGACTATGATCACGACAATATATTTCGAAATGCCAAAGGATTATAGGGCCAGTGGATAGTTGCGTCATAATACCTTTCATAATAAACAGGAGCTTAGCTATGAACTAAAAATGTCTCTCAAATTTCAAGTTATTTGCTGGATGAATTTGTCTCAGAAATAAGATGTTATATTTTTATTACTTTCTCCAACAGAAGTACAAAAAATGTACAGGTGAGTGTATAAAAACCACCCACACAGATTGTCATATCTAAGACTGCTATCTGCTGAACCTTGTTAATCATTCAACATCACACACACACTGCTTTCATCCAATTCATGTTTTCAGTTACTGTACAGTCTTAAATCTGCTTAGGGTATGTATGGTCAGTACCTCTATGAGAGCTCAGTTTTTCTGAACTTTCAGAATACATACAAATGTACATGTATGATGGAAACAGTCTCTTCTCTGTGAATTCTGTTGCTATAGTATTCAAGTGGTCATTTTGTGGAATTGCTTGTTTAATAGTTAATATCAACATACTTTCCTCGTACAAGTGGTTCCATATTATAATTATCAATTTAATTAATCAATCTACTTCAAAAAATGGAGCATAATTTACCAATGAACAATAACTTAACATTATATTTTAGCCCACAAGGGAAGCTATAGGCATTATTGGTTTCTTTTCATCCATCAGTCTGTCTGCCTGTCTGTCTGTATCTCTATCTGTGCTTGTGCCTCTGTCTCTCTCTGCATGTTTCTGTCTGTCTGTCTCTTTCTTTCTGTCTCTTGGTCTCTGTCTATCTCTGTTGTCCGTCTATTAGTCTGTTGCGTTGTCTGTGTCATCAGCATTTCAAGAACCCAGATTTGATCTAAATTGATATTCTATTAGGCAGCTCTTGGATCTAACGCAAGTGGCTGAATGGTTACTTCGTACATGTATACCTTTTACCAAAGCAGTTGAACCTGCCCAGTATGAAATCAAACTTTCCACAACAAAATAGTAAATAATGTATGTACATGTCTAGTAAGTCTGGTGCTGTACATGTAAGTAGAACAAAACTGTTAACACATGCTAAAAAAAGAAAACAGTCTCTTCAAAACAGAAACAGTCGATCATGATTTTAGAGAACTACATGTATTCAAAAATGTACATTGGTATGATTTTCACATATTCCAAAAAAGATTTGAAATACAGATCAACAGACTACATTTTCCTGAAAATTCCATCAATCAGAAAGGGGCGGTTTAAAGATCTGTGAAAATTCGCACATATTACAGTTATCAGCTATTTTAGGGTTTTTGTATTTTGTCCAGCCAACCAGTCATTGCCTGAAAGCAAGTAATCTATATTTAGAACCTATCGCAAAAACTATACAGTCTCACAGAACAGATAAGGAAGAATCCATTTGCATATATATGAACCTCAAGAGATGTCTAGAGAATCTGAAAGCCCCAGGTTTAAAGTTACTATTTTCAAATTCGTTATTTTGTAATATTTGATATCTCAGACATATATACGATGTATCATTTTTATCCTGACTTAGGATTGATGAGAGTAAGGTTCAGTCGGAGAATCTTTGACATTCTGTAAAAACCAACGCTAATGAAAACTTGAAATATTATGTGAGATGATTCACTTTAGTATTCCTGTCACGTATGATGCTTAATGGATGGACGTCCAGTTTTTTTTTTTGCTTTGATGCTGGATCTAAAATTCTTCCATTTCTAATGGATGGTGTTGTTTTTATTAAGGGTGTCTTATAGGTAACAGTTATGCTGGATCAATGCATCGGAAAAATTTAAAAATTGGCAACCTGGAAAGCATATTTTTGAAAAATTTGGCACATAAAATTTTAAAATTGGCAACTTTGAAACTACATCTCCCAAAATATGGTGTCTTTCAAAGAAGGTGTCAAACCACTATCCAATGCGTAAAAAAATCAAGGAACGTTAAAAGTCCACTTCAGTTGAAAAAGGGGATTAATATTACCACGTACATACATGTATATACCCTTACTATGTGAGTAAATCCCCCTCCCCATCTATCATACATGTAAGTACATGTAGATGTACTAAATTCATCCTGTTCATCTACAGAGTAAACCTTATCAAAATCTTCTATTCTGTACATGTATATGTTCTGTAGAGAGAGTGTAATTTTATTGTTTGTGTTGGATGATAAGTATAGATACATGTACATCATGACGATGCCAAAAGTGTAAATTTGCACCTGGATTTACTTATCTCACTGAGTCTCAGTTACTGAAGTTCAATAAACACAACACAGCATTGTATATTGTGTTGATATTAAGTGTCTCCCCCACACCCCCACCCCCAGTTATTCTGTCGAAAACAATTCTTCTAACCAGAGTTGTGGTATTACCAAATATGAAATTAGGAGTTTTACTGCAGCACATCTCCCTCAACTAACTATTGTAGTACGCCCACTTCTATCCCCCATTGCATACCTCATTCCTGTTATTGCTGTTCACTAGATGAAGCTGAATCGCTCATACGGTATATCCATATTGATTCCCCAGTCCATCGCCACCAAAACGCAACTCTGCATTTTACTGTAATGTGCCCTTGCGCCCCAGGTGCTGTCATTCAATAAATAAAGCTCAGACTCTGCTATGTGTGTGTTCATGTTGTGCATTACGGTCATGTTGTGCATTACTTCACAAAGATGGATAGGGGTGGCATGTAAGTACATAACGTAAAGTCAAAGGTCGAACGAATCAACGTTTCTTCTTTCTTCAGGGGATGTTCACTTCAGTTTGATGCATTGTGATTTGTTATTAATCTATCTCAGCATACTTTCAGACTGTGCTTTGAATAAATATTAAACCATTGGTGCCATTCAGAATCTAATGTCTGCCAAAACGCAGACGTCCAGGAAGCTGTGTTTCCCATGTCAGCACCTATATGCACCTACACCATATTAGATGTCGAGGTATGTTAGTGAAAAATGCAAAGCAATTCCCCTGTAGAGTTCATGCAAAATTTAGTATGGCTATATGTATAACTAATGTACCGACCCTGTATTACTGTACATGCTCATGCAGAGATGTTGTAAAAGAAAATGATCACTATCATCAATCCGTCATCTCTATGAGTCAATTTGTTCACATTGATAAAGAATAATATGAAATTTAAGAAGTGAAATTGTTATATACAGCTCTTGGGAAGATAGCAAGATTATCTTTGTCATTTCTATGTCATTTTATATACATCATGTATTTCAGGAAACATAGTCAGGATTTAGCTTTACATGAATTTCAAATCTAGCATAAAGGTGACATATTTCAGAATGCACTGGCATATTAAAGTTTACTGGTAGTTCAGACCTGGCACAAAGGTTATGTAGGAGACATAGTTTAGTTTTGCTTATTTCAAACTTGGCACAAATGTTATTTTAGGAGGCATGCTTATAAGGTTACCATTAGTTCAAACCTGTTACAAAGGTTATTTTAGGAGGCATATTGAAGTTTACCATTTATTCAAACTTAGCACAAAGATCATACATTTCAGGAGATATTGTCATGCTTAACTTTACTTCCACTGAAACCAATTTTATGTACTGTTGATGGATTTCAATATGTGGAACAGGTCTGATGAGATGACTAAATACTGTTATCTATTCTATGTGTATGTTTATCAGCACTTAATACTATGTATACTTTTAAGAAGTAACCATGAGTTATTGCTGAGATATGCTTGATATTGATCTTAATAGCAAAACTAAAGTCTATATGAAATCTGAATCATTAATAGCTTTCAGTGGGTATCCCATAGCAAAGACTGTAGGGAAGCTTATGTCCAGCCATTCCGCTGCTTGTTTGCCTGCCTTGTCTGTCTGTCTGTCTGTGTCTGTCTGTCTGTCTGTCTGTCTGTCTGTCTGTCTGTCTGTCTGTCTGATTGTCCATCTGTCTGTTTCTTTGTCTGTGCATTCCTAGCATATAATAGAAATTAATATCATTCAAACCATGCACAAAGGTGACTATTTCAGGAATCACATTCAAAAATACTTAAGTTTCTGTTTGCCAAAGTTCAAGAAATGCAAAGTTCTTCAGACATACAATTGCAATAAATTGCTTCCATTCAAACCTGGTACAAAGGTGCCGCACTGTTTCGGTAAAAGGCATTTCACTGTATTATCCGTTTAATAATATGAAGTACTATGTATATTAAGTACATTTATACAGCTCCACAGTATGATGTGGTCCAGTTGTGCTCAAGTTGTACATATAAATAGGCATTTCACCATATTTTTCATCCAAAAAATTTCATTAAAAATGGCTATGTCGATAAAGTACATGTATATGTGCTGAGTGGTCTGTATGAATCCGATTAAAGATGGAACTGGATATCATTGGAATCAACTCGGTCACTGCGTTGGCTGATATGGTTCATTATTTTGCCACAAGATAAAAAGGATAAATATCACATGCACGTAAAATTTGCAGATCATGAATTACTTATGACCAGAGAGACTGTTAACATTGATACCGAAACGGTCCCAGTGCAACTGTGTGTTTGAGTTATAGTATTTAACTCTAATGGTTTAAGTGCATATTTTGACATTTGACATTTCAGATATGGAAATAGCAAACTAAAAGGTAAACAAGTCAGCTTCAGTCATCAGAGAAAATGCATATAGAAATATTATGTATAATATTAATACTGTCATGTAACCTTTGAAATTTTATATAAAGAGGTGCATATTAAAGGTGCACTAGCTGTAACTGGAATACTATTTTTATGATCAACAATATATTCACTGAAAAATGTTAAAATGTACAATTTTTATTAATTTGATATTGTACATGTTAATTAGGTCAATTTTGTCTGTAATAACAGGTTTAAATTGGAGTCACATTTCGGGTGCTGATTTTAGGGTGTGGACCTAAAAATCAATGTGATTGGATTTGTTTTACCGTATTACGTGTACAGGTATATGTTTATCGTCAGATGATTCAGTTCAGGGTGTACAATATTATAAGTATAACGTCATTATATCTAACGAAACAGTTGTAAAAAAAATGTACCAGTTGCAGCTACATTGTTGTGTAGCTTTAAAGTGGCCATATAAATGGAAGAGACTTTGGTATTTATTTTGGATTTTTAATTGATAAAACAACTTTTAGTGTATTTTTCTACTTTTAAAAAATAACGTGAAACAACAATCATGTATACCAAGCTTTTGTTTCTAATTCTGAATCAATAAATTTTGAAAAATTACAAAGTGTGTAAAATGTTTGTTATTATTGTACATACATGTACAATAACAACATTTTCCCACACATTTTTAGCATTTTGCAATATATTGAATTACAAACATTGATTTTATCAATGCTGTTTCAGATTTAGGTGTCAAATAGGTAAACATGGTAATGTTTTATGAATGAAAAATCCAAAATAGATACCCCTTTGTTATCCATATGGTCACTTTATAGTTGTGTCTGTGTACGGAACATTGCGTTAATTCTCATGTGAATCAAATCATTGTATGACTGAAATTAAAGTGTGTGGCAGCATCCCAGGAAGCTGTTTTCCTCCAAAGTGATAAGGAAAAGAAGACCTACACATAAACTCTCCCCCCCCCCCCCCCAACCCTCGTCTCTCTTTAGGAATCTAATTTATAACCAGCAGTTTTTTTAAACACATGGATTTCTCAGCATTATTATTAAGAGTGCACTGTTTCAACATGTTATAGCATTCTTTCACATTTATGTTGCTTTGTGATATACAGGAAAAGATTAAATAACCAAATACAAAAATAACACAAATTTACAAAATGGAACTAATACAATGCACTCACAATATGATTACAAATACATTGGCATGGTTCACACAATGTATTAATACCAGACTTTATGGTAATGTAATAGTCACCATAAAGTGTCCCCCAGATTTTGACAAGTTAATTTGGACAGACATGTTTTACAATGTACATGTATAGGTATCATGGCATTGCTGGTTAAACTTATCATGCTGACATAAATTTAAAAAAAAAAAATTATCATCAATTTGAAATGTTCAAAAAATATTCAATAAAAATATACCAACTCTGAAGGGAAGAAGAGGAAAATGCACATTAATTTTGTCTCTTTTTGAAGGGGAAAAGTCAGATAACACATAACCATCAGTCCCCACACACACACACATACACACACATACACATACACATACACACACATACATACATACATACATACATACACATACATACATACACACACACATACATACATACATACATACATACATACATACATACATGCACACACATATACACACATACACACTCACTCACACACACATACATACACACATACACACATACATACATACATACATACATACATACATACATGCGTACACATACACACTCACACACACACACACACACACACACACACACACACACACACCTTATTCTGTCATCATTTCTTGCATACATTTTGATGCACAGCTATGTTTTGCTGATGATACAATACAAGAATAGTACAATGTATTGTATATTGCTATCCTTTCATTCACTATGTATTCTGTTACTGATCTTAATCACACATCTATCACAATTCAATTCACGTGTACTAATTTAGCGCTTGACTACAGTTTTTGATTCTAATGTAACAAGACAAATTTAAGCTTTCAAAAAAGTGCCTTCCATCTTGTATGTTGAGTCGTAGGGCATCACAACAAACACACAGGTCAAGAATATATATCAGACTCTATACCAGTGTACACAACTGTATGTGAAACCACCATATTGAAATATTAAAAAGTGCAGAAGAAAAATTCAAAAACAGTTTCTTAATTTTTGAACTACAGAAATATTTACATGTCTCTCCCTTCTTTCAACCACAAACTCTCACCAATTATTTCAAATAACAATTTTCAGTTTTTTTAGGTCAGACTGATATTTTCAAATTGTTGTGTAGTTGAAAGACATCCAGTGTAGCACTCTATGAAATGCCTGTTTTTTATACTCTATAAACCTGTATGGTCTTAAATGGGGTATTAATTTTGGGTCACAATGGGTCTGAATTGGAGTGACAAAGGACTTGGTGTATGTTGTTTCACATTGACTTTCCAAGTAGGACACCATGAAAAAATTGTTTTATAATATAAATGAAAAATTCAAAATAAATACCCAATCCTCATCCATATCACCACTTTAATATTGATTGATTGATTGATTGATTGATTGATTGATTGATTGATTGATTGATTGATTGATTGATGGATGGATGGATGGATGGATGGATGGATGGATGGATGGATGGATGGATGGATGGATGGATGGATGGATGGATGGATGGATGGATGGATGGATGGATGGATGGATCGATCGACCGACCGATCGATCGATGGATCGATGGATCGATCGATTGATTGATTGATTGATTAGTGAAATATAGTGAATTACTTTATTACTTGTGGACTTCAAATTATTTTGAGAGTCTCACAGCAAAATGGCCAGTGTAGATAAGTGTATGTCAGTAGCATATTAACTCAAGTTAGAATAATTATTAGACTTTAATCTCTCCAGAATTACACCGGTAACCATGGCAATCAAGTAGAAATTGACATCATTCTCACTATGTACATATTTGTAAATTCTTAATCTCCATGGAGACAGTAAAAATTACACCAGGTAAATAATCCTACACCCACACTGTATTGCCATGGGAAGATCTCTACAAAGAAGGGTTATAAGGTTCAAAAGTCCAGATCATTTAGAATTTGCAGACTTTTCAAAATGTTAAGTTTCCTGAAGTCTTGGCAAGATGTCTAGGAATCTGGGTAGATTTTACCTTTTATAAAACGCAGGTGTACAAAATGTAGGGAGATATGTATCAAAGAGTTTACAGTCGTTGGATGGGAGTAGAGGGGAAAATTACTTGAATCTAAAATTTACCTACCATGTAGTTTCATGTATGTACTGTAATAATCCCATCAATTCTGCCAGATTTTAATAATTACAAAGTACAATTTTGTTTGTGGTTAAATTACTTGATTTATGGAAATTAATTTGCAATTTTTGCCAGTTGAATTGCAAAGTGTGAGTGAGTCAAACATTCTAATTAATTTTCTTCTTTGCCAATCATTTTTAAGTTTCTTGATTTATAAAGATAAAGCTCAGAAAAATAAATACATTGATTTTGTTGTGGTTGAAATGCAAGGATGAGAAGCAGAATTCCAATTCTAAAGACTCTGTGGGTGATTAATTTAATGAGTAGCTGAATTAACAGGATTATTATTATGACATAATCTGGATTTTGTGGTATCAAATCGTCTCAAAAGAGAATTCTTTCAATGAAGGATAGCACTAGATTAGCATATATACTACTTCAAGTGAGAAGTCTCGGTAAAATGTCTTGAGGGTATAGGTAAATTTTACCTATTAAAAAAACACTGGTATAGGGAAATATACATCATCAAATACTGTACAGAATTGTGTGTGAGAGAGAGAGAGAGAGAGAGAGAGAGAGAGAGAGAGAGAGAGAGAGAGAGAGAGACAGACAGACAGACAGACAGACAGACAGACAGACAGACAGACAGACAGAGAGGGGGAGGGAGGGAGGGGGGGGGGGGTCGCATAACATCCACATTGAGTCCAGGAAGCCCCGTGAGTATAAAAATGTCTGGAGATGTAGCTCTAATTTATTGCTAATGTCTGGAGATAAATACTATCAAATTTCTAATACAAAGGGGGAAATCTTACAAGATCTAATTATAGTTTCTTGTAAATTTCATTTAGCTTTTAAGTTGGAAGCTCCAGCAGTGAAATGTCTGGGAATGTTATCTGAACAAAACAGTGGCTGCTATAGAGAGTTGCATTACAATGTGCCATGTCAAAGTACTTGTACCAAAGATGGGAAGTCTTGCACAATTTCTTGTCCTGTTCATCACAGTACCGATGGGAAGCCTTCGAGTTAGTAAAATGTCTGAGAATTTTTACCCTCGGCAAAACGTTATCTCCGGGCGTCATCTAATAGAGAAAGGACAGCTTTATAAATTATATAGTGTTTCACTACCTTGGTATTTTTACTACATTCTCCTGCCATTCAAGAATGAAGAAGGAAAGGAACAGTGTATATTGATGAGTTTTCCCCACTCTGTGTGTACTGGTTATGAGACTAGCTTAGATACATAAATCACATGATACATACCAAACATGAAATATGTGTGACTTTATACACACTATCTGAGATTTACAAGTCATGAAATATTTTTTTCCGCAGGTGATGATTTACCTCATAGATCATGTGCTTCCTGATAGCTATTTTGCCAACAATTTACGAGCATTATCCGTTGATATGGCTGTGTTCCGTCAACTGCTGCATATCAAATTACCAGATCTTTCCAGACACCTGGCCAATTTACAGAAAGCAGCCAACGATGATGCAAATGGTAAGTCACTAATTTCCATCAAGCTAACACTAGGTGGCGCTGTTTAAATCATTCAGTCTGACATGTCCTTCACATACTATACATGTACATCGCGTGTCAGATGATGTTATTGTAAGTGTTGCCAGTAATGCTAAGAAATATATTTATAGATTCAGGATATGCGTAAATGCAAATGAGTTGTTTTTACAGTTTACACAGGTGTCAACTTTTGAATGTGTTCACCATGGAGAAACTTACATTTTAGTCAACCTGATACATGCACCGATAGTTGTAATTTCTAAGGTGGATATTTACTCTTATCAGTTCAATAGGAAACTTAGCATCCACTCATACATGTTGTGTTTTTGTCACTCAATAAACCTCCTATTGTTGTCACAGATCGTCTTATATGTTGTTTCCCCTATCAGGTCATTATGAGCCGCCATTGACCAATGTCTTCACTATGCAATGGTTCCTAACTCTCTTTGCCACTTGTCTTCCAAAACAAACTGTTCTACGAGTTTGGGACTCAGTATTTCTTGAAGGCAGTGAGGTGTTACTACGGACAGCTCTGGCTATCTGGGCCAAGCTAGGGAAGTAAGTATTCTTAGACATGTTTATTAGATTTATTGTGCAATACATTTCAAGGATTGCTTTTTGATGAGGTTAGCTCAGTGCCAACACCAGACTAGATCAGTGTTAAAACCAGGCTAGCTAAGTGCCAACCCCAGGCTAGCTCAGTGTCAACACCAAGCTAGCTCACTGCCAGCCCCACGCTAGCTCAGTGCCAACACTAGGATAGCTCAGTTTTAACACCAGGCTAGCTCAGTGCCAACACCAGGTTAGCTGAGTGCCAATACATTTGTACCATGCTAGCTCAGTGGCTTTTTCTGTGCTAGCTTAGTGCCAACACCAGGCAAGCTCAGTGTTAACACCAGGTTAGCTCAGTGCTGACACCAGGCTAGCTCAGTAATGACTCCAGGCTAGCGCAGTGCCAGCACCAAACTAACTCAGTACCAACACCAGGCTAGTTCAGTGTTAACACCAGGCAAGCTCAGTCACAGTGGCAATAACAACACTGGAATATCTCAGTGCTAACATTGGGTTAGCCTGTTGTTAACACTTGGTTGGCCTTAACACCTCATTGGTATGCAAAATCAAATGCCAGGGTTGATGTCTGTACCATCTCTGCCTAATAACATCAGGCTGGGTACTGACCAGCAAATTGGCAAATGATTCTCCGAAATATACAGTATCAGAATCTGTCTGTGTCTACCACACTCCTTAACTTTGCTGAGCTGTGTCATTGATATTTTAGCTCCATCTAATTCTACTCTTTTTCACAAGAAACCTTTCATAAGTGCATACACATGTAGCTGCAAGTGAATTAGTGACAACAAAACTGATATTATTATTTTTTTTGTCATTTTCTGGATGTCCATGCGTTTTATAAATGCATAACTTTATCAGAATATGAAAGGATTTTCAATGATGTAGTAAAAGTAGTTGCTGGGTATTAATACTGCAGATACGCAAGATATGATGACAGTCTATGATTTTTGCCTGCATTGTGGATACATATATTACATTAATGATTGATTTGATTTTAGATCTCCTCGGAACAAATTTGTCATCACAAATAATTAATTAGGATATGTAAACTTTTGTCCCCAAAATACATCTGGATTGAAAATACATATTATATACATGCTCGTATACATGTATACTACAACAAAACATTATGAAGTGGCACCCTTTCCCCATTCCCACCCCTAATCCCAACTCATAAGTTCATGACACATTATGTGAATATGACTGTACAGTCATTTGGTCAAGACACGGCCCATAATCTTTCTAAGCCCCAGGCCTCATGTTTTGACTCTGGCATTGCCAACATTGGAATCATGTTTACATGTGACAACACATGCATGCTATTGATTTTGTTGTTTATTTTCCCCTGACTGCTCCCTGACTGGATCTCAGAATACCTGGAATTGTTGACAATAAAAGTCAATGTCAGGAAAATGAGTCCAACGATAAAACACAGAGTGTAGAAAATGATAGTGAGGCAACAGATGAACCTAAAGTTGTACCAAGGTTTGAAGTGTTCCTTGTACAAGGCCTCATATAGTTTGGCGTGCTGTTTGTGTTTATGTGTGCTATCATTGTTTTTAGCAGAGATTGATGCAATCTGATTAATATCCAATGTAATGTACACATTGCGATTTCTTTTCAGCTGTTGCATTTACTGTCATTATTTCATTTGTGAATGCTCGTTACATGCATCTCACACAATACCATAGGTTTTTTCGAATCCAATCTCGTACTTACAAATAGCCAACCAGAATCCACCTTACAATATGACACTCAACGTTTGAAATTGAAAACAAAGAGAACCACCAAACAATAACGATAGCATGGTTGTCTGTGCTCTGTGCTCATGCTTTTTGAACATAGCATTCTGAAGTACTGTACCCATACATATATATTTTGGTGCGTTACGCGTTTTCATTGGTTGAGTGAATTTACTCAGCACATGTGGCTCAGGAAAACCTGTGGTATTGTGTGAGATGTATGTAACAAGTGCTCACAAAAGAACAAACAACAGTAAACATAACAGCCAAAAAGAAATTGCGATGTGTCCACTACATTGGAATTAAATCAGATTGAGATTGATTTTACTGTCATTGTGTTGCAAACAACCAATACTAACATTCTATTTGACGAAGTGATTTGGTCTCAAAATGCTGTCAGATTGTCTTTCAGTGCAGGTCAGATACCATGGCAACCATACTTGAGAGTTAGCTGGTACAGTACTTGTACTAATTAGATAAAGTCATAGCCACAGTCATACGTGTACCTTTCTACATCAATACTCATTACTTTCACGATACCTCAACCAATGCTGACACCACCTGCTGACTCATTAGTATGGCATTCATGGTATGGTATCTTACCGTACATGTACTGCTCTACAATTATGACTCTTTCACTTTGTCAGTTTGCTGTGTTACGTTAAAGGGGCATAAGCTGAATTTACATGGGGGAGGGGGGGGGGGGGGGTATTTTGTTGCATATTACAAAGTACTTGTAGTATTTTACATACTGAGAAATATACTTACCCATCACTTGCAATTGACTGAATTCAAACTGGACATTCAGGCATAATGATACAAATGTATTTTAAACAGCTCAATGCCATGACTTATAATAATACATTGAGTGAAAGAATGAGAAAATCCCTATCATGCCATCAATTATGCCAACAGCACTACAAAATGTATTTTAATGCTGCAGGGAGGTACGCAACAACATTTAATATTTTATATGATTTTCAGTGTAATTGTTTATGCAAGTATTTTTTGTAAACCATGTGGGAGTAAAAACAAAAGTTTATAAACTCAGCTTGTGCCACTTTAAAGAATGACTGATTATTTACTAAATCTGATTCCTGATTTGGTTTGATCCAGTGAGATAGAGAGCAAACCAGAATCACTATGAAAGTATACCAACAACTTCAAATGAGATTTATGAATTTGTTGGTGAATTTGATTTAAATAGCGTAGTATGAACTAAATATTTTTATTATCTCTTATTATCTTGATCAGCGATGGGACAGAAATAGAGCTTTGGAACCCAGCTTGTAAGATTTTGAAATGAATAAAAAAAAAACATTAGAAAAACATAACTGGTAATCATGCCTATAGATGTCAAGCACATATGTAGCAAAAACAGTACTAAAAATGAACATTGGAACAGGTTAACTATATTTCAACGATACCAGTTAAAGGCTCTGTTCTATTACAAAATAGGCATGAAAGACTTCTCTAACAAAGATAAAGTTTATCCTTCACAAAAGAGTTATTCTACGTATGTAATCCTTATGACTCCACTGATAAGATTACACTAATGCAAGAATGTGGGATTGAATCATTGGCCTTTAAAATACTGTATGATGGACTAGTGTTGACTTTCTTGAATAGTTTGTAATTACATTTTATTTTATTCTCTGTCAAGGAGGTCAATCTATTGTCACTTTGGTGATATTACTGTCAGATGATCAACTAATACTCAAGAAAAAGGGATTTTATGTCTCGTTGCAGATCTCACAAGATATGCAAATATGCCTAGCAACAATGGTTGTCAAACATGTGATCGTGGTCAAGCTTTCACCATGGCCATGTGTGATGATGTTGAGAACAATAGTGTTGCTAAGCATGCAATTCTTTCAGCTTGACCACCCGCAAGTGGTTGCTATGGGTGCAATGGCTCACGCGGGATCTCGTGAGATCTGCCACGAGACAAAAAATGGCTTATCTGACAACAGTGACACTTATAATGTACAAATCATGATATTTTGCTGTCTTTTCACTTTGCAGTCGTATTGAGCAATCTAGATCAGCTGATGATTTCTACACAACTATGGGGTTCCTGACCAATGAGATGTTACGTAATGTACTTGTTGATGGTGACGAACTTATACAGGTAATGTCACGTGATACTAATGCACCAATCATGTACTATAGCTGTACTAAATCTTTGCTAAAACACTTCAAAAGATAGTGCTAAATATGTGCATTTTATTATTTTGTCTATAAAAGAAACTTTGTTGTGTTCATTTTCATGAACATTGTTCAAACTCTTTGTATGATATTTGTGTGTATGTATATATACATGTATAAATGAAATGAAACTGAGGAAAGAAAAGTGACATGTGCAGGAGTTGAACCCACGTCCCCTGAATACGAGTCAGAGTGCTCTAGCCAGCTGAGCTAACGTGTCAACTGGAAGGTTCCCTGTGACATCATGGTGCGTACCTTTCTATTCCTCAGCAGGTGAGAAGCAAGGCAAGTCATTAACGTTTAGCCTTTCATGTCTATATAATATATATTCCATTGATTTTGCTTTGCTTTCTCTGTTCCAGACTATTTACAACATGGCTCCTTTTCCCTTCCCTCACCTGGATGAAATCCGGGAAAAGTACATGTACAGTATTACACCATTTACACCCATCGGAGCCATGGAAAAATCTGGGAAGAGTCCAGATAAGATAAGACGAAGCACCAGTATGTCAACTACAAGTGATGAAGAGATTGACATCGATGAAGATGACTTGCAAGCAATCAATTGTTTTGGTGTCTTTGCTGGTATGCCACCATCTCCACAGAAAAGAATTGAGAACGGTAAGATATGGTTTAGCAATTTGTTTTTGTTTGTTATTACAATCAACTACATCAGGGATAAATTGATATTTTTTCCCTGATGCCTAAAATAACAATTTCTTGCATATGAGCATTTCTACTCACTGAGTAAAAAAAACACATGACCAAGTCCTTACTAGAAGTATGGTAACTTAGCATATAACTTTACTAGTAAACTGTTTGTGTAGGACAGTACTTTTGGTAAATATTGAGTTTTGTACCAGGGTTCCAACCAAACTTACGATACAAGGTATGGAAACCAGTGTAAATTTTACCTGATTTTCCCCAGTTGCTTGATACATGGATTTGAAAAAAAAAAATTTTTGGAAGCAATCTCAAAGTTTCACTGATGTCTTGTCAGCATCATCAGGGGTTTAATACTTCTATGATATTGTGTGGGTATGTGTTGGAAAGTATGATATAAATTAGTATGGACACATTTCATTCTGGATACTGTAACTCGGTAGAGTGTCATGTTTGCAGACAACCCCAATCTCATTTGCTGTCTCTTTGTTATTTTACAGGTGAAAGTTCTGACAGTAACGACATGGCCAATGTCAGTCCCGGTGCATTCTCTGCAAGTTCAGACCTGAATTGGAGTCAGAAAGTGTCGTCTGCCATGTTGGAGAGAATGTCAATGGATGTCTATGCATTGAAGAGACAGTACTGGAAAATACAACAACGACAGCAACAAGCCCATGTAGTATATGGCTCCTCTGTCAAGTCTGCTGCTGGTGCTGGTGCTGCTAGTGGTGGTGGTGGTGGTGCTGCTGCTGCTGCTGCTGGGCCAGATTCTCCCAGTACATCCGGTATGCGTCCATTTTTTTATTTGAGCTGGATCTCATATTTACTGCTAGAAAAGAATGTGCATGCAGTATGATTTGTTTGTCTGTTTTTGCCTATCACAGCAGATTTTAGGTCAGTTTCATTAGTATAACCCTTACTTTATACAAATTGATATAAAAGTTGAAATTCAAGTAAATTTTTTTTAAAAAAATGGTATTGTCTGTCTTTTGAAAGTCGTTACCCTGTGTAGAAATATGTTAAATCTTGATCATCGCTGTTAAAGGTTTAATAAGAATTAAATTGAAAAAGATCGTATTTTTATGTACTACCTATAAGTCCTTTTAAATATATCTATACCTGTACACATTTGCATATGATCACATGATTTCTTAATTTTCTCACTCAATGATTTCATACTCCAGGAAGTACACAAAATGAAAATTTCAGTCATTGTAAAATAACCAAATTTTACAATAACTATGGCTTTTGTAGTTTGAATACCCAGCAAGGAGAATTGTAGGCTGTAAAGTTTGAATGTATCAGATAATGATTGATAGGTGTCAATGTTTTATTCACAGATGGTCCTAAGAAACTTGTCAGAAAGAATATAACGCCACACATTGAGAAGCCTCCAGTTATGAACCATCTGTTTGTTGGCAAGAAAGGTAATCTTGAATATTGTCAATATCTAGCTAGCCATGTAGATTGTTAGACAGTGTTAGCGTATGCTGTTTATTTTATTTAAGTGTTGACAGATAGTTTTACATGTATATCAAAATATACCAGATACAATGTACGTGTACTTGACTACAATAGCTCTTCCTACAGACTGGATTTTGCAATTATGTTATACTTTCGTATATTCTTCAATCAAGGTGAATATTCTCCCTCTTTGAACTTTCAGTCTCTCTCTATCTGTCTCAGTCTCTGTCTTTGTCTCTCCGTCTGTCTCTCAACAATCAGTCTTTCTGTGTCTGTATGTCTGTATGTCTATGTATGTATGTATGTATGTATGTATGTATGTATGTATGTATGTATGAATGTCTCTGTGTCTCGCTTGACTCTCTCTGTCTATCTGGCTCCACTCTGTCTCTTTCTGTCTGTCTCTTTCTGTCTGTCTCTCGACTCTCAATCTTTTTCTGTCTGTCTCTACGTCTGTCTCTTTCTCTCCCCCCCCCTTTCAATCCAATTTGCAATCGGTACATTTAGATTAATGGAAATCATAATGTTTAAAAACATTGATGTAAAACCTACCCTTCATAGTATGCTTGTACTTGTAATCTGTAAGAGTGAGAATAGTTTTATAAAATGTGAAATGTCTGCATTGTTGTTGAAATCTTATCTCATTATGTTCACTGATATCTCTCACCAGGTCTTGGTACTAAGAATAAACGAGTGTCTACAGGACCACGGATAATTTCAACCAATCAGAATCAAGCAACAGCCCTCAATCATCTTAGAATTAGAGCACATGTCAATGCTCACGTTGCCAAGACAACAGTATTGACATCACTGGGATCATCACGAGGAGGTAATTCTTCTCCACAAAATGAAGCATCTGTTGCCAGGGAAACAAGAAATAGTAATAGTGGTGATGATGAAGATGGTGTGTTAAATGATACAAATGGTATGATTGCAGAAAATGGGGGTGAAAGTGATGGTGGCAGTGATTTGGAGGGAAATAACAATTTGCCAACAAGTCAAGATACAGATTCAGTGTCACAAAGTTCATCTCAGATTCCTACAAAATCTGAATCTGAAAACGAAGTTAAGTCGGATGAAAACAGAGATTCTGATGATGACCATCAACGGAACGTTACAACAGAGGTTAGCGATTCAACGGAAGGCATCACCATGGAAACTAGAAATGAACATATTGAACCCACTTTAGGACTTTTAGTCGATATTGAGGATTGTAATTCATCAAATAGCGACATGGAATGTGACAGGGAATTACCTGAAGGACACAAAACAAATGACAGCGAAGGACAGTCACTGCCACAACACAGTACACACAAGAAACAAAATAGATCTCGTTTTAAATTTGACATGACCGCAATAGCTGCCAAGCTGACAAATGACAATCCTAAACCTAGACCGGAAGAATCGTCCAACAAAATACAAACACAACAGTCACTTCAAAGACAAGAACAGAAACAGAATTCAATACAGGAAAGTATAGAGAATGAAAGAACAGACAGAGATGAAGAAGAAACAGTTCCCATACAGAAAACACAACAGTCTCGACATTCTCAAAATAAACAACATCGCCATCGCAACCATCAGGATAGTCAACAACAACAACAACAATATGAGGTAGAAAATGGACACAAGTATATACGACAGTTGCCACAGCAACAAACACAACAGGAGCAAAAAAGGGACAAACCGATGACATTGTTAGAAATGGCAACTCAGGCAACCACACTGAGTGCACACAAATCGCAAAATGCGGCGACGTTTTCACCGACAGAAACACACAACCCTGATGAGACAACAATTCTGCCTGTACAGTCAGTAGAAGAACAAATCGCAGCATACTCCCTCAACGGTAAAAAGAAAAGACAAAGGTCCAACAGTAAAACAGAGCCTGTACTGCAACAGAACCAACAACAGCAGTCTAACAGTGTTAGCAAACCTAAAACTTTCAATCCATTCCCACAAAGAGCACTGAAAAGTGGACTTGCACAGGCCAAAAATAACAATAAATTTGGTTTGTACGTCAGTGGTGGCAATCAAATGATGAACGGTAACAGGCTGGCTCAGAAGAAGCTACAACATAGCAGTCTCCACTGACAATCCACTATACTTCGAACCATAACCAACGGCAAAAGTAGCAATTTGATTTCCTCGACCAATTGCACCAAAGTGTTGAAATCAAAAACAAAATATAACTATGAAGTTAAAAATGAAATAACAAAGTGTATTTATGAAATTGAGAGCAATCAAGATTTTCACAATGTTTAAAAAGTTCAGATATATATACAATCTAAATATATTAATCCCCTTGTCTGTACATTCATATTCTGTAGAATTATTAAAAGGGGTGTAAAAAATATTCCTCACAGTCGGTCATATTTGTACCTGTAGAAAAAGTTCATAACTTGAAGATATTTCTTTGTTGTCTATTTTCATGCCAGAGATCATAACCCAGTGTAATTTATGCTCATCAGCATTTACTTTATAATGTAACTTGCTATATTTATTGAATTTTATTTAATGTGTCAGGAATAGGGAAAGTAGTTTCTTCCGGGGTTTAGAGAAAATGGTTTCCTTTTAGTTTTTAGTTGATGTATAAACAGCCATGAAATTGTTATTTATATTCTATGTAAAATACATATTACATTTTTTCTATTTCAAATGTCACTCTCACACACACACACACTCCATCAAAACCTATGTGAAATCTTGAATTATTAAGTCCGGAATTCAAGGAGAAAGTGACAAAAAACTTTCATATTTCTGTTTAGATTAACATGTTCTAGATATAGAGTGAGATACCTTGACTATGAATACTTCTGAAATAATGAATGCTTCCAAAAAATAATGTGTAGTGCAAAATTTGTGATGTGCAACAGAAGTATGGCTTCCATGTTGTTGTTAGCTAGGCAGAATCGGTGGTGTTTAAGTATGATGAACTTTGACCTGATCATTAACTTTTGACCAGACATGACCTTTGACCTTCCCATGTAGGGCAATTATTCAGGCCTTGAGGAAGAATATACCTCTGGGAATAATTTACATTTATAAAAAAAAAATGCAAAAGGTTTGAGAAACTTTTTGAAATAGAAAGAAATTTAGATTCAAAGATAACATGATTAAGAATACCCCACATTCCTATTTCAAATGAAATAAGTCCTTTTTTTTTAAGAATTGAGTACGCTTAAATACAAAAATGTAGTCCTTCTGATTACCTTGGTCTTGGCTGCATGAATCAGCATGTAGATATCGATTTTGTTTTCTTTGAACAGATTTCAGGATTTTATGGGCAAGCAAATTCTAAAGGAACAGGCATATTTAAATTTACAGTGCGTTTACCAAAGCTTGATTGTAGAAGACTAAAAAAAAAAATCATGTTTTTATAGAAGCATTTTCATTTAAGCGTTCAAATAACGTTATCACTCTCTTATGTAATATAGTTAGGCAAAAAAAATTGTTTCTGGTCAGGACATTTTGTCTAAAGTGACACAATTTTTTTTTCTCTCTCATCAAACCTGTCACTAAATCTACTATTTATGACAGTTACTGTTCTTTTTATGTAGTACTTTAGAGCAAGTGTGTATGTGGGGCAGATGTCATTTGCTTGTTCCTGAGTGGTTCTGCTGCAGTTGTCTTCACTGAAATAGGGAAGGTTATATTTGTGTTTCTCCTCAGATCTGCAGAGTGCATGGGCTGGACAAACATGAAAAAAAAAAGACCGATGTGGGGGTATTTAAGTGATGCGTGCACACTGACCAGAAACAATTTTTTTTTTTTTGCCTTATGCTTTCGTTTTTCAGGGTAAACAGTTAACTTGGAAGTATCGATGGATTTTGGATTATTGTTCTGGAAAAGTATTATTTGAATATTGTTGTTTAGGCATGGCTATTACTAATAGCAAATCTTAATTTTTACTTAAATGATTTTTTTAAAAAGATTTTGGCAATTATTAATGTAATGTAATTTAATGTACAGTATTTGAAATAATTTAAAGATAGTGAAATACTCGGTGAATGTTATGTTGTACACTGAAAAGGAGGATTTGTTTTTGCAGTGTCATTTCTGTTGGGTGGCACTTTTTTTAGTTGTTTCTCATTGTGTGATCATAATACAAAAAAGGATCAGTTTGTCGTTTGAGAAAAGACAAAAAGTTGACTTTTCTCATGTCTTGATTTTGTTGTCATAAAATGTGGTGATGATACCCTTATTATCACTATTTTTGAGAAATGTTTTGGCTAGTCAAAAGAAAATATTTTTGACAAAATTAAATTTATAAAAACAAAAATTTAATTTCTTTCTAAAATGAAAAAAATTGTGGTTGACCTGGTCATGAGAAACATACAAAAAATTGTGTTGTCCATGTACAGTGGTTTTGTTTCTTTCTTTTCGTATCATTTGTACAGTACTGGAAAAGAAGTATATTTTGCCTTCACCATAACCCAACAAATTGTTATAATGTGCATGTGAGAGAGAACTGTCATAGATATTCCAAATCCAAAAAACCAAAAAATTATATTTCAGGAAAGAATTGTGAACATTGCAACAGTTACAAAAGTGATAATTTAGACCAAAATCAAATTGAATTAACATAGTTTGCGCCTCAAAAATTAACATTCTTAAACATTCACTGTTTAATGCTCAAGAAAACTCAAACCAATTTTCAGCTAAAAAAAAAAAAATCGGGGATCACAGTATAGATTAATGAAAAAGTGGTCAAAATTTTATAAAAAATTGAACCATTTAGAATCCAATATGGCTGCTGAATAATGTGAAAGTCAGAAAATAAAAGATTATTGATTTTCTTGAGAACGAGACTGTGAACCCTGAAATTTCTTTACTTTTTTCAGAAGTCGGAGTAGAATAAACTTTCATATGGAAAAGATTAGAGAGATTTCAAGAATTTTGATTTTCAAAGGAGTTGATCACTGAGGCACATACTGTCTTATTAGTTTTAAAGTTTTACTACAAAAGCACCTGTGTTCATAACACAAATCCTGTTCCCCATTTCATATTTTGACAAAACAAAACTCTCCATACATCCTATAACTATCATCTTATAACTTATTGGTTGTTATAAACTACTGACAATCATAAAAAGTCCAGCACTAGACAATGATACTGCCAGACTATTAAAGGTTTTCATTTTTGTCAGAATTGTGTGCAATGTGTGCTGCCTATCAGTTTGCGTTGATATAGTGAGCTCACTGTTTAATACAAAACATTAGCCCTCTGCAGAGTTCATACGTTTAGTATCTTGCAGCAGGTTTTCCTTGCTTCCGCCTCAAGTAGGGGTGGGTGGCTTTGCATTTACATGACGGATGGTGTATAGTTTTATATCACATTTGTTGAACAATTTGTTGAACATGTTCAACAATTTTGGTTAGTTTTCAAAGAACCTCAAAAGGTGCTCTAATTCTAAAAGTGTATGTAAATGTATGCATATATACATAAACACATATACTAACCTAAAATGTCTACTCCTAGTGATCCTTGAGCAGGGCTTGAAATTAGCAGTAGTCGAGGGTGCATAGATTACTAAACATTGTATCTAGACCACCAAATTAGTAGTAGTCCATGACACATAGACTACTAAACCTTGTATCTAGACCACCAAATTAGCAGTAGTCATATGTACATAGACTACCAAACATCTTATCTAGACTACCAACTTTACATGACGGTGGTCTTTTTGACCAATAGAAATTAATAAAAAATGTAGCATTTCACTTGCCAATGTCTACATCTGACTACCAATATAGATGTTAAATTCAAGCCCTGCTGGAGGTAGAAGGTTATTCATGTAACTGGGCACAAACACATGCTCATGAACCCGAATGAACTTGATATCATTACAGATTTAGTGCCTCCTACCAGCATGTATGAAAACATGTCACAAAAACGCCAGGTCATTCTGTGACAAAACTAGTCTAAACATTGGCATTGACAGCAAAATATTAACACCAGAAAATATAAGGGTTATCCATATTAAATATACCTTGTTTATTTATTCATTCATTTTACTAGTAGTGCTTTCACCAGTTTCACTCTTGCCTTCATTTAAAAAAAAACTTACTTTCTAGTCATGTTCTGTATATTTTAACTTAAAAAAAAATTTCATGTATAAAATAAGATGGCATTTTTGGTGAATTTATCAGTTTTGTTGTTTTCCTTTGTCGAAGTGTCATTTTCATGGAGCATGGAGATTAAAGATGGTAGTCATTTTAATGTCCTTGATACTAACTTTTGCTGAAATGGAAACAACCACGTCATTTCTATGCATGGCACTTAGTTTCTAGAATGCAGAATGCAACATCGGTTGGCAAAGCTGCGTCGAGTCGTTTTTTTCGCAGATGTCAATACAAAGGTGAACTGTAGAGGGTGGCATTCATTTCGAAGGATGTTGTTCAACGGTGATAGATGTCAATGCAGCCGGGTATTAAATAGAGCTATCAAACACAGCAACTATCATAGAATAAATATTGGTGAATTCACAACATCTGACTTTACTTATTTCATTTATTGAGTTTTCTTTTCAGAGTCTCTTGGAAAAATGAAGTCGATGCATAATGCAAAGTAAAATCTCTTTATTTAAAGATTAAATTTCACGTGTACTTGTTATTTCTATTTGGCAAACCCTGTAATATGGTAAAGGGACATGTAGTATTTCTTAGATTGTTGTTTTCCTTGTCAACAGACTTAATATAATGACGGTATATTTGCCCTAGCTAGTATAGAGTTTATTGAAAAATTTGTAGCAGCAACATTCGTGACATTTTACTCGGGAAAGTAACAATCTGAGAGATAGTACTTGTCCATGTGTAGTAGGGCAGATGTAGACACACGTGTAATATTCGGCCCATAAAAGAGACAGAGACAGACAGACAGATAGACAGACAGACAAACAAACGAAGGGGGAGGGAGAGTGAGCGTCAGTGTATGCGGTGTGTGTGTGTGTGTGTAAAGAGAGACGGGCGTGACGGGACGGTGCGGTGCCAAAGAGCTATGACTTGATGTGTTAACTAGTAACACACACGCACACATTATATATATATATATATATATATATATATATATATATATATATACATATATATATATATACATATATATATATATATATATATATATATAACTCGGTGAGTATCAATCTGCTATAAGACAGTGCTCTATACCGCAGTGGCAGAGCGTAATAGTTTTGGTAGTACTGGAACTCTTTCTTGGGTGTAACTCGGAGTTTCACGCATATTGCGATCATCAGACACTCTGATGAGTGTCTGATGATCGCAATATGCGTGAAACTCCGAGTTACACCCAAGAAAGAGTTCCAGTACTACCAAAACTATATATATATATATATATATATATATATATATATATATATAGAAACGCAGATGTACTGGAGTTATCGGAGTGCGTATGTCCAGACCTATATACGGTATAGGATAGGAAAATATATTCAAAATGACAAAGACGATGTTTTGTAATAGGTACATCTACAAAAAAATATTCACACCATTCTATTTTACTGCGTTGATATACAGCAACACGCAATATATTCTTATCTACAGATCTCGTTTATCTCGTTTATTATTTACTTGTAAAATCATTTGCATATTTAATTAAATCACCCAGTTTTAATTATTCAGAGAACAAATCCGTGGATGAACAACTGAGTAATTTAATGAAACTGACTTTTTAATTAAATGTTTTGTTTTTAATTCATAACAATAGAACTGTGCGTTGTCACTGTAGCTTATATGACAAAACTTCAACAAAACTTTCCCTTATGGAGTCAGCATACTTCTTGTGGGATTGACGTCAGGACCTGACTCTGGACTTAGATAACTTTGATGTCTGCCGTAAAATGAATGTGCCAAAGCGACGCAAGGTGGGAAAATTATTGCGTCTTGTAATTTTAGGGGGGCAATGTCACGGCCTCGGCAGAACACTGAGCTGGTCTAAGACGCCATGAGGAAAGTTTGATGTTCGTTCGAACCTTATATTACAATCTTGCTGTGTTGAACTCAGGGGTCGGTCGGAAATTTAAAAAAAAAGTTGTTTTTTTCTGATGTAGGAGCTGCAAATTAGGGTAGGTCGTGAGATGAGAAACAGAAAAATAAAAAGGGCCGCCCTTATCTCAGTTACTATAGTGGTCTTCCAATGTTTATTCAGCCACTATTTAGCAATCACTCATGCAGGTTATCACTTCGCACAAAACCACTTGGAACATAGTTGTATTGAAAGCAAATTTTATTAAAATAAGGAAAGAAATGCAAAATGCACACAAAAAAAACCCTGCACCTTTAACGAAATGATACTAATAAGATAAATATGATTGGAAATTAATGGATATTTTTATATGTATAACAAAACAGGTCCTCAAATACCTTACTTCTATGTGTGACTGTCAATGTTGGAATGAATGAAAAGAAATTGGCAACAACAAACAAATGCTACAAAGTTTCTATGATAATGACATGCAACAAATGGCTTGATTTTGATAATTCAATCCTGAAGGCCAAAGTCAAGGTCAAAATCTTAAAAGATAGCTAACACCGGATAATATCTGGTAGACATTTGAATGCAGTCTCTGTGTATTGAGGTTTTTGAGTTACACAGTAAATCGATATTGTTCACTACAAATAATGTCACCATTTAGTAAAACGTGATGTGAGCACCAGACGTAATGCATGTATACATTTGTTTTGTTCTGTATTAGTTTTAAATATGAAATGCTACAACTGCACATGTCTGCCTTAACTTTGATAGTCCAAGGTCAAGGTCAAGGTAAACAGTCACTGTCTCGAAAAAAAGCTTGTCATATATGTGATCATATGGGGTTAGACACTTGAATGGAATCTCTGTGTATTAATCATATGGAGTTAGACACTTGAATGGAATCTCTATGTATTAAACTTTTTTTCAGTTATACAGTAATATATTGATTTTGCACATCAACACAATTCTGTAAAAAGTTATGTGACCACCAAAAGTAATACTTGTGTGTATTTTTTTTTAATATTACCTATATGGCCCCAAAAAATTGTTTGGTTCCGGTTACCCGACCTCACCTAGTTTTCACAACCGACCCTAAACATTTTTTTGACGTATTCGAGAAAAAAAATAAAATCACGGTTATTCTGAAGTCTTGAAAGAAATAGTGGATGCGGAAACTGACATCAACTTATAAAGACAATATAAATCTAAAACTATTCTTCCTATCTGTAATGTCTGTACATCTAATGAGAAGAAACCAAAAAGTTATAATAACACAGAAGCATTTGGAAAACAACGGAAAACATATAATTACCCGAACTAGACACATATGAAAAAAATACCACCAATGGCATTGTAGCACAACTGTACAATTTTTAAAAATGTTTATCCATATGTTAGTTCATGCTAACAATAGTTTTCATTTGCTGAATGACTATCCAGTTGCCTATCCAACCATGTTGCTATCTTTACGATATATGCTATCATTTGGCTGTTGCTATGGGCGTGATCATGTTGTTAGATATATTTGCATATATTTGTGTATGCTTTTGTTCACTTGTGTATGAATTCCTGATATTATCTTTGCAATATACGTGATCATTTGGCTGTTACTATGGGCGTGGTCTTGTTGCTAGGCATATTTACATACATTTTTTTGAATGTTTATTCAATTGTCTAGTAATCGCCATTGTTATCTTCGCAATATATGTGATCATTTGGCTGTTGCTATGGGCGTGCTCTTGTTGCTAGGCACATTTGCATACATTTTTTGAACGTTTAGTCAAGTCTATTAAACCCTGTTGTTACCTTTGTGAAATACACGACCGTTTGGCTGTTGTTATGGGCGTGGTCATGGTTGCTAGGGTATTTGCATTACATTTTTTGAATGTTTGCTCACTTGCCTACCAGATGACGTTGTTATTTGACCAAAATATACTGCCATTTGGTTGTTGCTAAGGGCGTGGTCATGGTTGCTAGGGTTAATTTTGTCAAAATGTTTTGAAGAAAATCTGCAGAATAACACTTTCAGAAACATCTCACCAAGTTTCAGACTCACTGACCAAGTACTTTTTGAGATATAAGTTTTTGACCAAAAATGAACATTTGTACACCTAATTTGCATATCACTCATGGAATCATTGTATGCTTAATATTTCTTCGTCCATACTTCCCTAGATGCATTCCCATTAAATTTCAGCCCAATCTGCTCAGTAGTTTTGGAATTACAGATTTTTAATCAAAAAGACACATTTTTAGCCCTAATTTGCATATTACTGATGGAATCAACATGTCATGAACAAATCTTACTTTACACCCCCTTAAGAATGTTCCCACCAAATTTCGCACCAATCCGCCAAGTAGTTTCTGAGTTTAAGGTTTTTGACCAAAAATCACATTTTTTGACCCAAATCACACACCTGTCATGCGATCATTTTGATTTGAACAATTTCCCAACTAGACACCCAAGGTAATGGACCCACCAAATATCATGGCAATCGGTTCAGCGGTTTTTGACTTTAAGTTGTTTACACACACACACACACATCCACACACACACAGAGACAGACGGACGCCGGGCGATCCCTATAGCACTACTGAACCTCAGTTCAGTTGTGCTAAAAATATATATATATAATTTAAATATAAAAAATCTACCTACCCCACCTATTCTAAAATTGAGCATAATCAGAACCACACATTTTTTTCTTAGGCCTAATATAAACAATACTTCACAGCCAAACAAACACTACTCACTGCAAAATGTCTGTGATATGAAACATCATATGCTTATTTATACAATCTTAAATTTTCATTTCTAATTTGATAAAACTACAACATTCCTATGATAACACAGTGATACTATTATTTGATTAAATCAAACATTGTTAAATCTGCAACACACAATGTTAATGACTGTAAAATAGTATGCAAGTTGGTGGTATTAATCATGCTTCCTTTCATAATTAGAATTTGCTTCATACCCCACACTTCACATATGTATGTGTTTATCACCTATGTGGATTCTTATATGTATGATTACACTCCCGTTTTGGCTAAATCTCTTCCCACACATCTCACATGTGTATGGCTTTTCCCCTGTGTGGATTCATTTATGTATAGCCACATTAGATTTCATACTGAAAGCTATTCCACACACTTCACATTTGTATAGCTATTCATCAGTGTGGATTCTATTATGAATGGTCATATGTGCTTTCTGACTGAAAGTCTTTCCACACACATCACATTTCCATGGCTTTTCACCTGTGTGGATTCTCGTATGTCTGGTTACACCCCCTTGTTGGCTAAATCTCTTCCCACACACATCACATTTGTATGGCTTTTCCCCTGTGTGGATTCGTTTATGCTCAGTCACATTAGATTTATTACTGAAGGCTATTCCACACACTTCACATTTATATGGCTTTTCACCAGTGTGGATTCGTCTATGTATAGTCATATTAGATTTTGTACTGAAAGTCTTCCCACACACGTCACATTTGTATATTTTTTCGCCTGTGTGGATTCTTCTATGTATGGTCAGATTTTCTTGTGTTCTAAATGCTTTTCCACACACTTCACATTTATATGGCTTTTCACCTGTGTGGATTCGTCTATGTTTGGTCATACTTCCTTTATCATTGAAAGTCTTTCCACACATATCACATTCATATGGCTTTTCACCTGTGTGGGTTCTTGTATGTTTTGTCAAACTTCCATTCTCACTGAAAGCCTTACCGCACACTTCACATTTGTATGGTTTTTCACCAGTGTGGATTCGTTTATGGTTAGTCATATTTCCTTTCACACTGAAAGACTTTCCACACACATCACATTTGTATGGCTTTTCACCTGTGTGGGTTCTTTGATGGTTGGTTATACTTACTGTCTGATTGAAAGTCTTACCACACACTTCACATTTGTATGGTTTTTCACCTGTGTGGATTCTTCTATGTACAGTCATACAACTTACCGAACGGAAAGTCTTACCACACACGTCACATTTGTATGGCTTTTCACCTGTATGGATTCTCCTGTGTAAGGCCATTTTTCCTTGCCGGCTGAAAGTCTTTCCACACACTTCACATTTGTATGGCTTTTCCCCGGTGTGGATTCTTGTATGAGTAGTCATAAATACTTTTTCACGGAAAGCCTTTCCACAGACATCACATTTATATGGTTTTTCACCTGTGTGGATTCTTCTATGTATCCTCATACTTCCTTTCATACGGAAAGCCTTTCCACAGACACCACATTTGTATGATTTTTCACCTGTGTGGATTCTTCTATGTAATTTCATACATTCTGTCGAATTGAAACTCTTTCCACATACTTCACATTTGTATGGCTTGTGACCTGTATGGATCCTTGTGTGTATGGTTAAAACCCCTTGGTGACTAAATTTCTTTCCACACACATCACATTTGTATGGCCTTTCACCTGTGTGGATTCTTTTATGTACGGTCAGATTTCCTTTCTGACTGAAAGTCTTTCCACACACGTCACATTGGTATGGCTTTTCACCTGTGTGGATTCTTCTGTGGCTGGCCATATTTCCTTTAATACGGAAAGCCTTTCCACACACGCCACATTGGTAAGGTTTTTCACCTGTGTGGATTCTGTTATGTGTTCTCATACTTCCTTTTGTAGCAAAGGTTTTTCCACATATGTCACATTGGTATGGCTTTTCACCTGTGTGGATTCTTTGATGCTTGTTCAAAGTGTCTTTCAAACTAAAAGTCTTTCCACACACATCACATTTCCATGGCTTTTCACCTGTGTGGGTTCTTCTATGGTTGGTTACATTCCATTGTTGGCTAAATCTCTTTCCACACACGTCACATTTGTACAGTTTTTCACCAGTGTGGAGTCTTCTATGTATGGTCATATTTACTTTTACACTGAATCTCTTTCCACACACTTCACATTGGTACGGTTTTTCACCTGTGTGGAGTCTTCTATGTATGGTCATATGTGCTTGTACACGGAAACCCTTTCCACATATGTCACATTTGTATGGCTTTTCACCTGTGTGGAGTCTCCTGTGTATCCTCATACTTCCTTTAATGCTGAAAGTCTTTCCACACACATCACATTTGTATGGCTTTTCACCTGTGTGGATTCTTTTATGCCTGGTCATGCTTCCTTTCTGACTGAAAGTCTTTCCACACACATCACATTTGTATGGCTTTTCACCTGTGTGGATTCTTTGATGCTTGGTAAAAGTGTCTTTCAAACTGAAAGTCTTTCCACATACGTCACATTTGTACATAATTTTACCTGTTGGGATTCTTTTATGACTGGTCATCTGTCCGTTCATTTGTGAACGTCTTTCCACGCACTTCCCAATTGTATGGCTTGTGTGATTTCTTCTATGTTTTGGCATACTTCCTGTCCATTGAAAGTCTTACTACATATGTGGATTTGTTTATCTGTGGCCATATGTTCTTTCTTACTGAAAGTCTTAACACATACTTCTATGACTTGGTCACCTCTTTGGGATTTTTGATAGCTACATTTATATTGCCTGTGCCAATAACATTGTTTGATGTGATACACTTGTGTTCTTGTTATCTTGATAAAGTCCTCGCTTGTATAGTAAGTATTTTGTATATCAAGCTGTATACCAGTACTGCTTCTACTGTTGCTTCACCTTGTTTTTAGCTGAAGTACATCTTTTATACCAGTTGATCACCAATGTACATAAGTCCTCTTTTCACCAAGATTACAGAGTATCACTGAAAGAATAAACAAATTGTATAATATATTAATCAATGTCTATTGGTGTAGATTATGGTAAAGCATACATTTTCTGAATGTAAGGTCACAAGATCATAACTTTATTTTCAATGGCCCTAGCTTCAACTGGACCATTTTTTCCTTCCATAAGGAAGGAGATACTTTATATTGGGTGAAAATTCTGTCTGTCTGCCTGTGTCATCGTTTTCTCCAAAATGGTTGGCTCAATTCAAACAAAATTTGGCACACGTGTTCCATAGGGTAATGGCAAGAACTGGTAGATTTGGGTACACATCCCGTGAATATTAATGAGCAATTTACGTAGTTAATGGTTTTCGGTAATTATTAAATTAGGCCATATCTCAAGAATGCACGCTTCAAATTCATTATAACTTGGTACATACATTTGCGGTACCAAAGCACATCTGTCCTGAAAATATTACCGATATAGCTTTTAGTTTTAATAAGTTATTGGCATATTTTCTGTAATTAGGCGAGGTGGCCACACAAAAGAAAGTTGTTGTTCCTGGTCAGGAAATGCCTAAAGTGGTGTGACGACGCGAATTATTTTGGTAATTGTTCATGATTAGTTCTGCAGTTGTCTTCCCTGAAGTAGCAATTAATGTAGGGAGAGTTATTTTGTGTTTTCCCTTGAATCAGCAGTCTGCATTGGCTGGACAAACATGAGAAAAGGGAGATCGGGGCAGGGTATTTAAGTGATGCAAATTCACCAGAAAACAATTCTTTTTTTTTGCCTACGGTGATAACAAAATAGCATTTTTTCCTTCAATAGGTTTACAATGGGTGTGGAGTTCACAACCAAGTGAAATATTTATCATAGTTTCAATTTCATCAAATATGGACATATCATTTTGAAATTTCTCACACTCATGTGCAGATGAATAAAGAGAAATCATATCTTTTTAGATTTTTTATTAGAAGTTTAGGAAGTATTATATTGATCTCGAACCGTCTCCTTTTTTACCGTGTTCTTTTCCGATTTCATTTATACCGAAAATAGACCAAGCCTACGAAGAAAGTTGTTGGCCTTCAATTCAACACTGTTGTTCACTGCCTACATAAAAATTGATATTTCTATATCAATACTGGTGACCTATACATTGACTTCTATATAATTAGTGTACAGTGAGGGCGCGCCACTCAACAAAATCTTGACAATTTTCCCGTAGTTATTAATCCAAAACTCGCAAATATGATCGGAACGATTACTGGACAAATCGGGAATGACTTAGCTAACGATTTAAAAAACGAAGCTAAATATATTTCTATTTTGATTGACGGTGACACTGATAGAGCTATGCAGGAGTGTGAAATAGTCTACATGCAACGAGTAGACAAACCAACTTGTAAACACGCGGTGAATTTAGTGGGACGGAAGGAAGTTCAACACACACATGCCGATGGAGGTGTTAGTGCGACAAAAACTATATGTGACAAAGTTGATGAAAGTTGGAAGCAGAAACTTATAAGATTTGGAGTAGATGGTACATCTGTCAGTCGAAACAGGAATGTATACACTTTATCCAGTGACGAAGTAGGGCAATAATACTGTATCACTTCATTGTATTAAAGTTGTTAAACTGTTACAATGCTTACCATGAAGTATGTAAACTTTCTGATGCATAATTATATGTTATGTGGGTTTGTATTTCATATATCATTTGCCGTGGAAACGGGTGTGCATATCCCGCATACGTATGGGATCACGAAACTTCGGAAAGCCGAGTGAAGTCAAGGATGGCAAGCTTTCCTGTGCTGAGAATACGAGGCGGGCATTTGAACAACATTTTTGACAACTAACTTTCATTGGGACCTGAAAATCAAATCACAGATATAGAGCTAAATTTCTTGCATAAATCATGAAATTGCATTCCTTATGGAAGGCATTCAGTTTAAATCTGGTTGAAAGTTTTTACTTTCCGTAGGGGAAAGTTATATTTTATTGTTGCTAGGCAGATATATACATTTTTTCTTGAACATTACCCTAACTAGAGACTGAAATCAACAGCCCTACAGAATATCAAAATAGTCTTGCCAGTGGTTTGTGACTTTAAGTCGCTAACAGATAGGCAGACCGACAGAGAGATAGACAAGACATTCTATCAAGGCTATAGCATCATGAGTATGTATAGTCTATCTGCTAGACCTCGGATGTTCTTCCGATACAATACGACACACGACCAAACATTGCTATCGAGGATGGAACATCCGAGGTCTAGCAAATGTTATCAGGATATAAATAACTGCCAATCAGAGAACCGTATTAGCAACAAGCACAAACAGAGGACAATAGCTAATTGTTCATGCATATTCATCTTACGGAGGGGCCTGTAAAAATAACCACCAATGCGATAACTAAAAATGTCTACACACTCTTCAAACACAATTACCATAAACTGATAAGACATAGTAATGACGTAAATGTGTTTGTCAACACCTGCATGCAGAGATTGAATATATTAAAGTATATATATTCATACATGGCCCAACCCACCGCTCAATGTAATCTCAATGGCATGTCCGGTCTGAAAATGACATTTGCTAGACTGTTCGGGCAAGCCCTCACTGCGAACTTCGTTCGCTTATAGTATCGAAAGAAAGCTCGAACAAGACTACACCTGAGACTACTAAATCTTTCAGTTACACACATTTCAAGAGTTACACACATTTCAAGAGTTACGTTAATGTCTAGGATAGCTCAGACAGTAAAAGAAATCTTTTTGTGGTCTAAGATTATAAGAACACAGACTTATCACTATGAGGACCTTCTATACCAAAATTGTCCGTGACGACCGTATTCCGATTATACACTACTAGCGTTATCTTCATCTTTATGACGTCGTCAATTAATTCGTAGGGGAGAATAGTGTTTAGGTAGAGGATGGGGAATGGTGGATAGTAAGAGAAGTCACTCCTGTGATGGCTTTGTGTCAATGCTAAAGGCTAGAGATTACAAGAACTTGGATTACAACAAATATTGGTATAAAGGATATACGATTGTGTGTCGATAGATATGAACAACATATGTTTACATTAGATATTACAAAAATGTACTGATATTTATGAGAACATTTCTGAAGTGAGCTTTGATGTCTCCGACAATAGGTCATGCAGTTTTTGAGCGTCATGGAAATAAAACAAAGAACACTTTGTAAATTCATCCATGATTTGGTTTGTGTGACTTGTGTTTTGACCGGCGAGTGACGTTGGCTTCTGACGTTGGCTTTGGGGCAGAGGGGGGTGAGGCCGTTCGACTGAACGCGGGGTTTTCATAAATCGAAATAAATAAGGTTCCAGTTACACAAGTTCAACATACATCGTCTCAGTTCATCCATTCACAATAGTGGCTGATCTAAAGTTTTGATAAAGGCATCGAAGCCATACAAATGTTTGTGTTACGTCAGCATCAACATAACTTGTGCATACTAGTAGTTACTGTATGAACATGGTTCTTTTACATGTAATGTCGTCCTTCTTGCAGTTGGTGGTAGGTAAGTCGTGCTGCGCGAAACGCGTGCACCGTCAGCAAGCAGGACCGGACCGTTACAACATTCCAATCTAAAATCATAACTACGTACATTTTGTACTAGGTATATTCACACATTGATCAACATCGTATAAATATAATCAATCTTTCTGCACTTACGTACGTGCGACAAAAGTAATATCCAAAATCTATATGAATTCAGTAAATTTTGATGGGGGTACGTCGTCCTTGGTGCTGAGCGAAACGCGTACACCGTCTGCAAGCAGGACTAGGTTCGATCTGTGACATCCAAAATCATAACTACGTACTAGGTATATTAGCACACATTGATCAACATCGTATAAATATAATCAATATTTCTGCACTTACGTGCGGCAAATGCAATACCCAGTTCAATATGAATTGAATAAATTATCAAACGAAAAACAGATGTCGCCGTCTCACATGATCACAATCACAATTTAACCGGGCACGAATACTCACATTTTGTTAATCTGGTCGTCTACTGTAGTCATGACAATCTAACTATCATAATTAATCTGTTAGTAATGTGGAACTCAGACCACTAATTTTTAGGGGTCTTGAGTGTGGAAGTAACGTACCTTACAATAGGCCCCTACCCACACTTTCTTCGATGCAGTCCGACGAAGTGTTCGATGTAGTCTGTGGTAGAAAACAGTAGCTCTGTGGGATAGGCATGGAGAGCGTTGTTGCGATCGGACGTCGACTATAGCAAAATCGCCGTTTACTGTAGCAGCTGCTGGCTGTGACTGTAGAAACTAAAGTTCAAAAAGGGTACGCTAAAAAGTTACGCTATTTAATTCAGAGTTAGTCATTAAAGCACTAACTAACTACGTATACCAGTATACGCTGCCTCACTGTGAATGCTAGTCTAATATACTCGTATTTCAAACCGAATTGTGTACTCTTCTGGGCGTGTCTAGCTCCTTTGCTCTTTTACGATGTGTCAATATATATTGTCATTACATTGGTATCACTAGTGAGGATAGCTGTTTGTACTTTTGTGACAACAATAAATATAAAAGCGTTTGTATTATGTAAAATATAAATGTCAAGTTTCACGTCACTAGTCATTTAAAAACCATACAAATGTGATGTGTGTGGAAAGACTTTCATTTGGAAAAAATGTATGAAATTACACACAAGAATCCACACAGGTGAGAAGCCATACAAATGTGATGTGCGTGGAAAGGCTTTCCATGCAAAAGAATATATGACTACTCATACAAGAATCCACACTGGGGAAAAGCCATACAAATGTGAAGTGTGTGGAAAGACTTTCAGCCTGCAAGGAAATATGGCCTTACACAGAAAAATCCATACAGGTGAAGTGCCATACAAATGTGATGTGTGTGGAAAAGCTTTCAGTCAGCAACAAACTATGATCAGTTTGACAAAACATACAAGAACCCACACAGGTGAAAAAATATACAAATGTGACGTGTGTGGAAAGACTTTCAGTATAAAATCTAATATGACTATCCATAGACGAATCCACACTGGTGAAAAACCATATAAATGTGAAGTGTGTGGAATAGCCTTCAGTGTGAAATCTAATGTGACTAAGCATAAACGAATCCACACAGGTGAAAAGCCATGGAAATGTGATGTGTGTGGAAAGACTTTCAGTCAGAAAGCACATTAGACTGTAAGATACGTCGTGACGTTTCGCCCTCACCGGCCTCCTCTCACACCTCTTAGGGGTTGGCCGATGTTTGAGGGCGCACCGTCACGGCGTACCTTACAGACTAAAAGCACATATGACCATTCATAATAGAATGGTCGCTAGGACCCCCGTAAGAGATTACATATTCCCTTCTCAAGCTTTCCTCCTACCTTTCACTGTCAAGATGCTATTAAACTCCTTTTGGAATATATTTACCCTGTGTAGTCAATTATTGTAATTATGATAGTGCTAACCCGGGATCTTATAAAGTAGATGCAAGACAGTCAAGCAGTCCACACTGAGTCACGATCAAAAAATACCTGTCGTGAATATTATATATGAGGGGCGGGGGTCATCATGTTTTAGAATTAAGTGATGGGGGGGTCAGCCTGTTTTTTGTTTTACAGACGGGGGGGGGGGTCAGTGAGTTTTTGCTGGCCCGATTTAAGAATCCACCGTCGCCCCCCCCCCCGGCTGGAGAAACTGACCGGTCCCTTATCTGCTCCAGGGATAGCGTGTATCTGTTTTAATGTTGTCTGTTGATCCATAGACCCTCTCCATCAACAGTGTTGGTGGAGGGATGGAGGGTTTTTGATTGATCTAACTATAAAAACAACAACATGTAAGTGGCGATCTAGCATGATAAGGCAGTGGAATTTGTTTTCTGTACACTGCTAAGTGTAGAGACGTGTATTTGAAACATTGTACAGTACAGAAAGTATTGGTATGCAGCAGTCCTGGTGCAGGTCTTTCCTACATCTTTTTTTTTAGACGTCAATACATTGATTGATTACATGTATGTATATTGTTGCCATAGTTACGCACAATCTGTTCATTAACTCCGTCACAATACCAATATTTTGAATATATACCCTTGCCGAGAGAAATGTTGTTAGTGCACGGTCGGATGACGATCGAGTGGTTCAGAAATCGTTGCCCCCGGCACGCAGTGTCAGTGATGCCCCCATGTCATTATGTCTCAGTGGGTTCGGCGTTTTACCATCTCATCATTCACTGTGTTTGACAGCTATGTTTTGTATACATCATTGGTATATTCAAGCCGTCAAGTCTTTCTGGTTATTTTACTTTCTTTTTAGTATGTATTTTTGCAGACAGTAGGAAATAGGGTTGGCTGAAAGAAAAGTTTGGTAACTTTGACATGAGCTTTACCCTGGGGCGCCCTCTATGCCACCATGAAGTTGTTGTCGCGAGGTGTTACTTTCGGTGATTTAAAGAAAACACGTGTACACTATTCATTACACTATTACATTGTGATTGACAGGGATAAATAGAAAACAAAGTGAGCAAATTTATTCGGGAAAGTGTTAAAAGGGGAAGTTTCCAGACGAATTTCCAAACAACCAAACCGACAGACAGACAGACAATGATAGTAGTTAATGGTTGCTGTTGTTCTGAAAACTAATTATAAATATTTTCTCGTCTAATTATCACCCTGTTTCTTTATCCCCGGGCGAGGATGAAGTCCACTAACGGTCTATGAACTTTGGACAAGATCTAGAACGACTGGTGCAGTAGCAGCTCGGGAAAACACACTCTGAGAACTCCGACGCATCTCCACCCCTCCGAGGAGCAATACTGGCATACGTCGACGAGTGATCATTCACTTTAAACTGGTTTAAATCGAAATTGTTTTGTAATGACTTGTAGCCAGATTTGTCTTCAATTTATTATGGAGTATTTTCTCATATTATTTGTGATAGAAATACTTACATATTAACAATATGTAAGGGCCCCTTTGTCTTATTACAGTAACTTTAAGTTTCTCTTCCAAGATTTTACATAAAAAAAAACAGTCATGGTGGTATCGAGTCTGTAAGATACAGACATTGGCCCCTCGCTATCAGCCAGCACTGGTTAAGAAGCCTGATGGGGCTGAACAACACGATGTGTCTTATTGTAGGTGATGTCCAGATTACAGCAGAGAGAGGGAACACAGCAATTTCTGATCATTAACAATATTTAATTACATTAATTTAATGATGACCTAGCTTAGAAAAGTCTAATTACATAATTATCTGACCATTAAATACTTCTTTGAGTCGTGTCGACTGAATGATATGAGTTATATATTACAAACATTTATGTGATTGCGATCACTTTGGGATCATTATTGGCTTGAGAATAACATTGTTCAACCCAGACACTAACGGCTTTACCTCCCCCCCTCCCCTCAACCTCCCCCTCCATCAACCTGTCAAAAACGAACTGACTGGTCCTTAATAGCACTTCGACCCAGCTTATTTCGTTATATGTTTACGAGAAGAAACAGACTAAACAGATACAATTGTTATATTATCAAGAATTTAGTGGTCCAACCTGTAGGTATGGATAATATAAAGGTTGACATTATAGCCGTATAGGATGGGTTTGGGAAATTGTATGGTTGTTTTTATGAAGCAATAACATCGAATTCAAATCTTCTGACCCCCCTCCCCCCGCTTGTCTTTATTTCTTTTCTCTCTTCTGTATAGCATCTCGATGCAATATACGTACTATGTACAACAGTTAAGCGATACAAACCAAATCGAACACAGACATCACATACTCAAAGACACATACACCTACACCCCCACGCACACACACACACACACACACACACACACACACACACACACACACACACAGAAAGTGATCATGTGGATGAGGATTGGATATTTATTTTGTATTATGGCTTACTACTTGAAAAAAATGAATGTAAATTAAAATAGACCAAGTCCGAGTCTTTGTACTATCTCAATACATTGCAAAATGCGGGGGGGGGGGGGGGGGTAAAAAGGTTGTTATTGTACGTACAATAACAATCATTTTACACATTTATCAGTAGTTTGCAATTTATTGAGTTACAAACAAGGACTTAGCATGTGTTGTTTCACATTGATTTTTTCAAGTAGGACGCCATGATAAAATTGTTTTATAAATAAAAATCCAAAATAAATACTTATTTCTCATTCCATATGGACACTTTAAGCTGCGCGGAAGAAAACGATCTTATACCTATGCCATAACATTTTAGATTTCCTTTACTTTCAGTAGGTCTTAGGTTTCAGCTCATAGAAGGGTTAGTCCCTGAACGTCAGTTAATTACAACTTTATTGGACTGTGTACTTTGTTTTATGCCGCTGGTACTATTTAAGAACAGCGCCCTCTCTGTCAAGTGAGTAAAACTCGCAACCAGTTGATACTCACCTGAAAAACACAGTTTGTTGGTGTTTTAAATATAACTTAAACAAAGAAGTCGTTCAGATTTGAAGACTGGTCTTTTCAAATCGATATTTTTGGTTTCCGTTCTAAGGACCTACTCATTGCCACGATGGGCACAGTAGTTACATCGTCACTTGTAGTCATGGCAACGATTACATGCGGTTTGTTCGAAATAAATTCCATCCTCGACACTCGCACACAAGGGTAATGATTACGCACTGACAATTTCACTGAATCAACCAAGCTGTTTATTTTGTTCAAACATTGGTTTACTTAATGGATATATCTAACATTACACTATGTACAAGTAGTTGCTTGTTGCCACGATTTAAGTCTAACTTTCAAATATTGACGGGAAGAATTAGACAGCTTAGATCAATAGGGCAAAAGTTCGACAAAATTGGAAATTACAGGTAACTCAACAACCCAACTATTAAAGGTCTTATGGACATTTGAAGAACGGTGGCGCCATACAATCGCGGTTCAATTCATAATACAAACTACCTACATGCATAAACCACTGAGTATTGCAAAACTTAGTATACTGATTGAACCGACCAAATCGAATGCCCTGAACATGGAGTTTGAGATGCGGGAACACACATTGCATATATCTTTATCGCCTTGTAACTTAAAACTAGTAAATGTATATGGTATTTTAAAAACATAACCTCTTTTCCCTTAAGATTTAACGGGCTTTGTGATTGCCGTCCGTGCGATGAACCCGTGCTCGTATTCCTTCTTTCCGCATGGTATTGATGTCTTTCAGTCAAACAGTACTTTCATGTATCCAACTCCATACACTTTCTCTAATACATTTTTTGTTTCGTTTCAAGAATCATTCAAAGGTACATTTTTATCTGAAAAGGTTTATGCAAAATAAAGGTCAATACATTCAGTTCATTATAATACCCCTGGGAAAATTATAAAACTAAAAACAAGTTCAGTTGTTTTTGGACATTCAACACCAAACTCATATATAGCAAACGACTTGCCCTTTGCTGAATTGTACGTGAGTTATCTGCAGCCCTGTAGCCATCTCAAAGACTCGTCTATACATGCTTCCATATACATACAAAGATGAAGCTAATGAAGTAAAACTTTACAGTATCAATAATGAAGTATTCGAGGTGTTTGCTTGTCATTTTAATCAGAATACTAGTTTCGTTACACGATACAACAAACATACGGTTACCATAGTAACCCTTATCACACTTCTCAACTTTATACTTGTATATAGATCGAAGTACTCAGTTTGTAATCTAATACATTACAGTGTTTTTTTTAAATGATGCATATTAGCTAAGTATTTGTACAATATGAGCTGTATTTCAAGTTGTCTTTGCCACACACGCACACACACATATACGCACACACACACACACACACACGCACGCGTGCAATCACGCACATACATACATACATACATACATACACACACACACATACATAGATACATACATACATACATACATACATACATACATACATACATACATACATACATACATAAGAATACATTGTTTAATCTTTTTAATAATCCTGAAAAAAGCGACCCTCGAGATTTGGCAGTCCATAATACGCCATGATTCCGCATGTGCCGTTTGGTACCCAGAACAGTTGAACCAATATGCCCGTGCTCCTTTCCAATCGCGCAAATCACATCCGTCAATATTTACCGAGTTTTTATCAAAATATTCCTTCAAATCAACAACAAAGTCTCGGCAAGTTCTCGTGAGAACTACAACGAGAAGACTGGCACTGTACTCAGTGGTAACACTTCGTGCTCGTTCCAAGGAAAATTAATTATTCGGATTCAAAGGCTTATACACTTAGTTCTAAGTCGCAAATTCATATAAGTTGTGGAATGATGCAATCGAATTTCAACGTGTGCCTAGTTTGACCCAAGTCGGTGTCTTCTATTGTGGCATGGCGTGTCAACTATCCAGAAATATACTCCGGGCCCCTTAAAAACGGAGAATCACTTGGAATATTTCCATGGGGTACTTAAAATATAAATGTCAAAGTCAACCCAAACGAATCAGTTAAATATTTTGTTAAATATTTTGAAAGTCGTTCCAGTCCTCTTTGCATGTAATGTCTTTGGTTTGGCAGGTAGTGTTTGACTCTTGCTACGTGATTCCTTCGTTGGTGTGGCATTAGTTGCCACTGGTGGTTTGTCTTCATCACTAATAAACAACGGTTTCAAGGGTTTGTGTCGCTCTGCTTCGTCTATGATTTCCCGCACTGCATCCTGGAACACCTTTTCTACGCTGTCGTAATTACCAGCTGCGGATGATTCGTAAAACTTGCACGCATACTGTTGTGAAAGACTGTTGCCCTCTGTCTTGCTGACTTGCCTGAAAGTGAGCAAAAAGAGGAATGTGGGTATACAAATGACAACTGATATTACACTGAAAATGCTAACACAGATAAACTTGTGCATTAAAGTTTCCGTTGAGTAGCCGCTCAGACTCAGTGTTAACAGTCGTGATTAGGACAGAGTGAGGCGTTAGAGGGACCGGGTCCATTACATAGCTGCCTGGAGCAAGGTCACTTGATAAACACACAGACTGTGTCTCCAATTATCGACAAAAAGACTGTATACTAGTATGTTCATAATGAAATAGCCGTTGCTCTATTATTACATAGCTGTACTCCCACTCTTAGCGGCAACCTCGATAGAACTTGTGACACTACTAGGATTTAAAAAAAATATTGTTATTTCATCGTCTTATTTGTTTTATTTATTTATTTATTTATTTATCTATCTATTTACTCACTCACTCACTCACTCACTCACTCACTCACTCACTCACTCACTCACTCACTCACTCACTCACTCATTCATTCATCCATACATCTATCTATATGTCTAATTATTTATTTATTTATTTAATTCATTTATCTATCTGTCTGTCTGTCTGTCTGTCTGTCTCTATCTGTCTATCTATCTATCTATCTATCTATCTATCTATCTATCTATCTATCTATCTATCTATCTAGCTAGCTATCTCGCTAGCTAGCTATATATGTGTCTGTCTGTCTGTCTGTCTGTCTGTCTGTCTGTCTGTCTGTCTGTCTATTTATGTCTGTCTGTCTATCCATCTGTCTATTATTACTATACTATATTTTGAGAAAGCGATACATTTACTGAAGAACGATTTCTCCATTGGCTAAAGCTAGAATGTCAAGTGATGTCACCACTTGCAAAGATGACGTGAAGCCCATGTAATATGTATATCTATAAATCGAAATAGTCCGGCTATTTTTGGCCTCTTTGTTTACATTAATGCGCTATGTCACATAAAACCACAACCCCACTAGCTACTGAGGTAACATCGTAAACCTAACTGTGCAACTACAATTTATGTTACCATGGTTACAACACACATTTAACGTGTCAACGACCTCTCCTTAACTAATTCTTATTGGCAAGAATCCCATCCATTGCAAAAATGGCATTTAGACTCGAGGTCGTTGCATGTCTCACGTCCTTTTGTGTTTGAACAGTCTTAAGTGTAAATCTTACTTTCCTTCTTGACATTTTATTGACAACCAGAATTCAAATAAAAATAACAGTGCTTTCCTCGAACGGTATTATTATTTTTTAAATCAGAGACATACTATGATGTAATTGAACATGAGGTCACACTTGACAGTAAATGGTGACGTCATTAAATCTATCTACACGTACGACGTCGGCAAATGTTAACACAGACGGCAGAAGTACAAGAAAGTTAGTTTTACGATTGAATTTGAGATATATGACACACTAAAGTGAACTTTCACTATTAACGGAAATCGCCTACTAATAAAATTTCTAGTAATATACGATTGTTAAAAATCAATGTTGTAGTTTTGTGACCCCTAGCCGTTCATGTATCTTTCATAACAAGTCATTTCAGTTTTTGAAGATGTACATTTTGCACGTAGGAGTATGCTTTTTTTCTTTCTTTTTTTTTGCTGTCAGGAGTACGTCACGTAGGCTTTGGTGATTTTTAGCGGGCATAGACCTCCTACGTGTCTGTGTGAAATGTCAGTTTGACATTTGCTGATCTTTGCATATGTTCCTGTAGGAATTTCATCAGTCTGTAATAAAAACGTGTCGTAAAAGAAAGTGTATTTGCTGAAGTAGCATTACCTTGCTTTCTTATTAGAACATTAAAAAATATCTCAGAAATCATATTTGGTAATATATGACAAGAGTTATGTCAATGCAGCGACACTAATTTAACGTAAATTCACCAGAAATCCCGTCACAAAGTAACATTCACATATATCACGACACCTGATTTTGTCATATTTGCATAGTTTTGGATTATGAAAAACCCAGCGCTAATCCTATAATCCACTTAATCCCCCATGAGTTCGTTCTCCTTTACTAACCGACAGAAATCAATTAAATTCCATTGCTGGGACGACGACCTTTCTATTCTAAGTTCGAGTATACTTAAACAGTTGTAGATCACTTAAATAGTTGTTCATTTCATGGACGATTTGTAGAATGACGTCATACCCTACATACTTGAGTTCAAATTATTTGAGAACCCTCTTTAAATTGTGATTTCTCTCGATTCACCACGTTCATGTCAAAGTATTACATATTTCACAATTTGTATACTGCATGCATGCATGCATGTATGTATGTATGTATGTATGTATGTATGTATGTATGTATGTATGTATGTATGTATGTATGTATGTATGTATGTATGTATGTATGTATGTGTGTATGTATGTATGCATGCATGCACGCTTGTATGTATGTATGTATGTATGTATGTATGTATGTATGTATGTATGTGTGTATGTATGTATGTATGCATGCATGCACGCTTGTATGTATGTATGTATGTATGTATGTATGTATGTATGTATGTATGTATGTATGTATGTATGTATGTATGTATGTGTGTGTATGTATGTATGTATGTATGTATGTATGTATGTATATGTGTGTGTGTATGTGTGTATGTATGTATGTATGTATGTATGTATGTATGTATGTATGTATGTATGTATGTATGTATGTATGTATGTATGTATGTATGTATGTATGTATGTATGTGTGTGTGTGTGTGTATGTATGTATGTATGTATGTATGTATGTATGTATGTATGTATGTATGTACATGTATGTATGTATGTATGTATGTATGTATGTATGTATGTATGTATGTATGTATGTATGCATGTATGCAATTCTAATTTATTCTAATAACACAATGTGTGATATAAGCGTTATGTGTATCAACTTAACGTATTCAACATGTATCATCCCTAATTGTTCTATGTAAATCTAACCAATCATTATGTAAACCACACCATGTGTCATATGTAAATCAATCTAACAAATATGAAAATCGTCTCCATTCGTTCTATGTAAATCAACTTAATCAATATGTAAATCACACAATGTGCTTTATTTTATTCGGCCTAGGGTCTATGGTGAATCAAATCATGTGTCATAAGTAAATCAGCCTCATCAACATGTAAATCACGTCATGCTTCATATGAAAATCAACTTCATTAACATGTAAATCGACCTAATCATTATGTAAATCGACCTAATCAATATGTAAACAATAGCATAGAATATGAATCATATAAACAAAATAATTGATAAATGCTTGTTGAATCTTAATTATTTCGATAGCTATTAGGAAATGTCTGTGTATATAACATGCACGTCATAATCATGTTTCTGTTAGACAGGTGACATAGATGAAAGGTAGTAAGCAACACAAATATCAATAAAGTACTTGTTCGATCTTTAGTAGCAACTAATTGTCCAACCAATAAATGCGAATATCAAACTAATCAAATTTCATAGCTTTTTTGTAATTTAAGTCCAACTTTGTGTTGCTAGGTGATAATGAGCGAGACCATACGTCACTTCCGTGAGGACAAACAAAATACACTCACCTGTATCTCTGCATGTCAACTTTATTACCGAGTAACAAGATTGGTTTATCCGGTGATGTGATTTTCTGGTGCTCAGAGACTTCGTGGAGAAATGTTTTAGCTTCATCGAAAGACTGCCTATTATCAATACCGTAGACAACGATGAAGGCGTCAGCCCAGTTTAAGTATCTCTCGGCACTGTTCTCACCGAATTCATTTTTACCTTCCTGAAATGCGAGAAAATATAATTTAGTAAATTGTCGGTTTCGTCACATAAAATATTGATTAACTAATATAAGCCTAATCGCCATTGAATCATAGAACTACATTGTCCTCGACGTCTGACCTTGACCTTAGAAATCAAGGTCAAGGCTGTCAGCAGTTTATAAGACGGTGTATTACAAAATGGAGGTCGTAGAAATCTATAAGAACAAGGACAATGGCCCTGGATAGTCGTTTAGTACGCGAGATAGACGACAGTAAAACAAAAAACCCAATCTATCTGTAAAACAGACGCTTAGGGATAGGAATAAAATCGTGTAACTCTTCTGAAAGTCATATTGAAATGGTATTTTTCATCCTCTGAAATGTGAAAAATCACATCAGCATATTTTTTAACTATTACTTCTAGAGTATTTCTCCACTCTCGTCTCTTGAGGGAATGCATTCTACTGTTTCTGCAAAGTGACACTCAATAAAAATGGGATGAGTTTCACTTATCATTAATCCCATAACATGTAATGTAAATGAAAACCGTCTACGGTACCGGCCACGTACGTGATTTGATGATTTTTGTGAAACGAATCAGATTCAGAGTAGAAATGAATAACACAGATGAAACATATTGTTACTACTACGGAAATCATGGTATCGGCTAACTTAGGACACTAACTAAAACTGTTGCCATTGCATGATGTGGTAGATTACACAAGTGAGTGATAGCTGTGCCTTGGTCATACGGATATAAATCATCCCGTAATCACAATAGTGTAAACACTGAAAGAGGTCGAATGTGCTGCCGATTGAGGATACGATAACTTGCTATCAGATGTGTCACTACACTATGAGTGTAATTACAACCAATGTGTATTGATAGATTATATCAACATGATGCAATGTAAATCAACAACAGTTTTAGTTTTGTGTCTTTCTTAGTTTGCCTATAGCTTGGTTTCCGACACAGTAGGTGACTTTGACATTTACCCTGACCTGATTGGCGGTGTCCATGATCTTGACAAGTACCTGTTGATTGTCTACAATGGTCTCTTTGCTGTAAGTATCCTCTGTTGAGCAAACAAAAAACACAAGTGGTTTAGCTATAAAACTTTATTAGAAATGTCAACGTTCCCTGAAGTTTTTACCATATCCGGCCGTTGACTGTAACGTTAATGCTAACGTAAGCTCGTAATGTTTTCCCTAGCTAGTCCTGCATTTGGTTGACACATATGCAAGGACGTGACCAAACAGTACATAAATTATATACTGCAGTTACCGTCAAATGAGGTAAAATGTGAAAGGTTCTGCTATTCAAGTTGTTGATTTTAAAATATGGCGATGCTAAAACACCAATGATTCGAGCTGTTATTCATTGACGGTTCACAAAATGTCAGAATTCTTTACACTGTAATAATGAAGATGGCATAGAAGGTGAGTACAGATAGGAAATTCGTGAACAAGGTCAATGACAATCTCAAGAAATAGCAACAATATATTACATCATCTTGTCATTCACGCCAAAAGCCTTTATCATTACTACTCTTTCATGGGAAAAGATTATGAAAAGAGGTTAACATTTCGCGGCCATTAGAGAAGTTTTGTCGGATACTCAAACGATACACCAAGTGAGTTATATAGTACTACTATAAAGAAAACTTCTTTCAGAGTATCAAGTGTATTTCAAGCACCGCGTCGGTTACGGTACCGAAACTTAAGCTTCGGTGATCTCTTAGGGAGTTTGTTTTAAAATGTTCTCAATACGAGAAGGAAAGAATTCTTCGTTTCAAATTTCGGCATGACTATTACTTTTCAGAAGACTAAAGGTAGAACCCCCAAAGAAAAGTTTGTCATGATATCCAGTGACTTTGTAACAGTTCTATAACTAAATACAAAAAGTTTTCATCGCACTAGTCATTCTAGTGAACCCTACTTGAATTTTCAATATTTATGTTTAAGTATAGCACGTTTCTTTTATTGATTATACATCCGAATTGCCACGGACAACCTAGGTTGTGTTGTATAAGCTTGACTGATAATCTAACAAATCCTTAGGTACAAAGCTCAAAATACGTATTTCAAATATCCTGAAGTACAAATTGCCGTGCAGCAAGGCGCTCAAGGAGAGTAAAGGGAATGTAATTCAATAGTTGAAAAAGTACAGTTTGTTTTTCTACGGTGCCAAGTAGGGAACTTAACTTATTCTGCTAATTGCGACCTTTCTCTTCTCAACGCATGTCTTAGGCCATTTTCTTTTCAAACTGAGGAGTCACTTTAGCGTTAGGGGCATAACATATAGACGAAAAGGGGGACACAATATGACCCTGTTTGTTTATAATGTTTGTCTGTTTGATGGCAATTGAAATGCGAGTGACATTTGATACCCGTTCACTGCGTTGTTGTACAATAGTTCAACGCATCGTGTTTTTCTTGGTTTGTTTTTTCGCACTAAACACCTAAACTCTATTTCACAGTGTCACCGTTCAACTCTCTTACACTGACGAATAAGGTTATAATCGGCAATGTCCTCAATTGAACTTTGAAAATGGATTTTGAATCGCTAAATTTGCAATCGATATAGAAAGTTCGGATTTCAAATTATCCGGAAAGTAAAACAGCTGCTCTGAGAAACTGTTGCTGAAACAGTCGCCCACAACTTTTCCTGTCTATACGTCATTCCCTTCAATTTACCATCATGTTGAACTTCCTGGCCCATTGAAGTCGATCGCACAACGTCGCCACTGTTTTTAGAAGTTACCTCGGGTATATACCTCACATACTAAAACCCACATATTAATACAATTAATATTATTCCAATCACCCCACCACCACCACGACATTATGACAGCAGCTGACTTTAATTCAAAATAACGACAGAAGAATATAGACATAGTTGGAAGTCTGAAATCGACACTGGCAGCTGTCCGGGCGCATCAAATTATATCATATACATGTACACATGTACAGTAGACCAGTGTAGTCATCTGGTAAACCAATGTCAGTATACAGCACACTAGATTTATAGATCGTCGTGTGTGTCAGTGCTGTGTGTACTCTATCACCATCGTGTGTGTGTGTGTATTTGTGATGACAATTTATGGTGCAGTGATTTACTTCGGACACATAATTCATTTGTAGTTTGGATCGATCAGAGCAACCGTTCCCACACTATCACAACAGAGAAAGGTGTGATTTTGAAATGAAGACATTGCGAAGATAGTTTTTTTCTGTAATGAACTAGGGAGTGCACGGTGGTTGGTTTCTGATATGAACTTTTTGGTTTGTTTTTAAGAATTGAACAGGACTGAGTTGTCACTGAAATAAACAAACAACGGGTAGTGTCAGTTACAGTACTGTTTCTGAAATGAACAAGACTGTAATAAACTGAACGGAGCTGTTTCTGAAATAAACTTGATGGTTTAAGTTCTGTTCAAATATCGCTTTCTTTCTGAAATGAATGGAGAGGTTTACTCCTGATATGGACAAGAGTTGTGTGTTTGCGATGTGAAGAACGGATGGTTTCTGACAAGAATTGACCCTTTCTTCTAGAGGCTTAGTGTAAGGTCACGTAATCCGACTACGCTTTCATTCTGCCTTGGGCAGGTGTACTTACGATAAAGTGGAACACTTTTAATATCAACAAAGAAGGAATTTTGACTTGTCTTCCGATATCAATGGTCACTTTATATCTTAGGTGTTAGAACCATTCAAGAGCAATGTCCCGAAACGCTGCCATGGCAACTCTGTTAAAGTAAAACAACACGCTCCCGCAAGTTTAATACCCCTGTGGTCTTTGGTTGGGACATGAAGGTCAATTCACGATTTAATAATATATAGGACAAACTTTTTGGTCGACTTCGTTCGCTGTCTGTGATTAAGTAGGGTTAATGTTAACAGTGATTTACTACACAAAGTGTTTACATAAAATTGAATAAAGTTAATACCCCCTGAAAACATTTTCAAAAATGTAAATTTACAAGAGGTACTTCAATTTGACATTAGTTTGAATGAAAAGTGTCCTTGCTAGCTAGATTATGAGCATGGAAGGATCACGGACGTTGGTGTACTTTGTCCAGGGTTACAACAGTCTGAGCGGAAAGATCTATAGGTGTACATATATTGGGAAAGTGATAACTCCTATCATGAACTTTTCATCGTCTGATCCTGATGATGTATATGTAGTGAACAACAACATATCTTGCAAGCAAAATAGACGAACCATGCAATTGCAAAATATTTTGTGGCATTGTATTGCCATTATTTTAACAGAAAGGTCACACAATGATTGACTTGTCTGTTTATTGAATCGATCTTTTTTCATGTCAATGTCCGCGCGGCTGGACCAAACCTGTAAACCACAGACCAATCTTTCCGGGTCTGTCTGTCTGTCTGTCTGTCTGTCTGTCTGTCTGTCTGTCTGTCTGTCTGTCTGTCTGTCTGTCTGAACCTAGCTATCCTACGGTTTTCAGCGTCTCTGTTGTGTACTTCATTCAAGTTGGAGACAGGCCGCTTCCGTGCACGTCAATCCATACCGCGCAAATCATTAAATTTTAAATTGAACTTTTCGTTTTTAATCAGCAGTCCCCTTTGTACAAAAATAAGCATTTGTCGGCTGCAGTTGCTAACGCGAGATGACAAGTGACGTCATCGCACCGCCACGTGATCAGTCTGTCGTCGCTACACAAAAGTTCCGGTAGCTGACGACCGGCTGTGTTGCTTGACAACTGAAACCGCATGCAGATACTTTTCAGCTTTAAAGTCCGCTGAAAGTTTTAATGATAGCATATATATCGCCACTAAACTGACGTACATGTCGTTATTATTATACGGATACAAGCCACGGCTAAGTTTAGAAACATCTGCTACAGCATTTGAAATTTGTCAAATCATCGAGTTGGGGAAGTAGTAATTTAGCATCATTTTGTATCATTACAAATGAACGGTGTCAAATATCAAATAGTGCGATCACCTTTCACACTTGAGGAATGTGGCTGTGAGTACGGGTGCAAAAGGTTTCATACTTACAGAAGTTAAGGGTTACTTCATTTATTTTCACTGACACATTAATTTGAACATGGGTCAAGTTGTAGATAATTGTGTTCTTGTTAGTCTGATCCGGGTGCTGATGATCTTTTACGACCGGTTATAGTTCGTGCTGTATGGACCCCGGAATGTCACGTGGTGATGGTGCCGGAGAAAAGTGAAAGCCCAGATTTGTTCAAGCTAATTCAGATAACTATAGGCATGTCTAAGGTGCTATTAATCATGATGTTATTTCTCGTCTAGCGAGCAATTGTTGGTTAGATCGTAACTCACAGAGTTGGTAACATTATCTTTCCTTCCATAAAAAATTAAACAAAACGTGATGAGACGGAATTCAATTCTCCAAAATCATTGATTTATTTATCTATTAACCGCCTAAAATGATGTACACGTACACTTTGCATTAACCTGCGCGAATTGAGTTCAGTTTGCGTACAATGCATACAACATTGTATAATTTTGTCTCCAGACTACGCAACTGACCTGGGCTATGCGTCGTGGTATTAGTTTTGAACTGAATACAATACAAACATCAACCACTAGATGGTGACGTCACTTTCATATGTGTGGCATCGTACATGCACTGTACATCTCAATCATTGATAATGCCATTGACCACTTTGGATAATTCTTGCCTATATTTGATTCCCAGCTTCGAATTTCTTTCTGTCAAGCAATGTTCCATATACCCTTGCTTAAAGTCTATATGTTTACACACACACACACGCATATATATATAATTTATGTTATATATATATCATTTTCACATTATACTTGGCAAAAAAGCTATTATATTTACTTAATATATAGACTTTAACGTCCGTATTTTTAAATCCTTTTTTTCTAAAAAAAAAAAAGGACATAACTTTAAATATATTCCGGTGACGGGGATAATGTTTGTGAAGTACTTTCTTTTACGACTTGGTTTCTGAAATATGTCAAAGAGATAATAAGGTTGACGTGTCGTAAAACGGTACACGATATGTGGAGAGAAAGTAAATATCTAAAATTGTCGCGTGATGAGCAAAGCTTCACAAGTGCCTCTCAATGTATATGACAAACTGTATTATGAGGCGACAACACAACTTGAAGCGTACAAGTGTGTTATTACCGACCATAACATACCAGGGGCGAGACTAGTTGAATATTTGTAGAGAAGTCATTGCCGCGTTAGCCTAGTTCAATGCGTGAAAAGCAAATAGGATTTCGCTTCTTCATCTGTGGCAAGGTAAACATAACATGGCTGTACAAGTATCCTTTTACGACTTTATTCATATTAAATACGTGGACAAAATACAGCCATGACAGAGTGAGCATGCAGTTTCGATGAGAGTAGGAGATGAGATATCATGAAGTTCGCTGAGACTGGATCTACAAGTCCATGTTAAGAGAAACGCAAACGTTATGTGGCTTTTGGTGTATTTAAGACGAGCGACAAATCCGAACAGTGCCTACTGAGAGTTATCATCAGACGGGGATACTATCAAACACATTCAGCTGTTGTCTGTTAGGGTAAAAGAATTATTGAAATGTGTTCACCCTTCCCTGTCTCCCCGTCTACAAATTTTTCAAATCTAATCTCGATCGGTCCTTCTGATGGTAGATGCAACTGCCAAATTATTTCAGATTACCACTCAGTTCAAACATTTTCGAATTCTACTTTTCACAAGTACGCAGTCAGTATAGATAATGTAATCACTAACATTTTTACTGGGTTAACCTTTTGCCTAGATGTCACAACGGGGTCATGATAGTCTAGTATACAATGCATAGGACCCGGTTCGAGTATGGTTGACGCACTGTATAGAGTACAGTTATTATCAATATGCTAATGTCAAAATCAAAGTCTTGTTTTTGAATAAAACTAACAGAGAAAACTGGATTACCGGTAGCGCTAAATTTCGCTATTAAATTCACTCTTCGGACGCAGATAAAATCATTATCTTGGCTTGATTTCTGGATCACTCAATCACGAGTTCTAAAGAGCCTCGTTCTCAGTGATATATTCATGTCAAATTTTCATTTTAAAACGTTTTTGTTTTGTGTATGTTTATATGATTGTATCGGGTTTTTTAAAATAATAGTAAGTTTATATTCAATCATCATGGTAAAAATAGCTAAAAGTATTAAATCTAAGAAAAAATTTCCCCGTACAATGGACGTAGAAATCATCATGTTCCCGGCAATTCAACTTGTTTATACTGTTGGACATGAGGACGTCTTAAGCGAGCCCTTCCAAAACCCCGCTATACCCTTCATCTCTGCATCGCTCATGAAATTCTAATATGAGACGCCATGGTGTACTGTGATCGATCTGTCAATTGGCATTAGTCTTATGTTTCCATGGTTACTGTCAACCCGTCTTCAAATCAAAGCCACGCTAAATTGGTCTTTAAAGTAGTATCGTGACCACGCATGTGAAATTTCACTCACTAAAACACAAAACACCCCGAAACACTACTTCATCATCATTTTCTCCAAATGGAGTGAAACTTTTAATTCAATAACTGGTCGATGCCCCCATCAGTCTGACGTGCATACCGGATAAAGCTATATACGTCATACGGACTATGGTAATTCACTCTTCGTCTTAAGACGTACAGGGTAGAATAACGAAAAGGCGATAACGCACTAAAATGAACAAATTTTGTAAAAAAACTTGACGACATGTTCGGTTTATCCTGATTAAATGCTTGAATGGTCTCTAATCAACTTTTAAGGAAATCTGATGAATTGAGATATCTATCAAATCATTGAAATTCCATTTCTCGAATTTCTTGGCTGAGTGATGAATTTCTTGATTTTTTTTAGTTAGAATGTCTGTCGATAAAATGAACACGCGTCCGTTAGCAATAATGATGATGATGATGATGATGATGATGATGATGATGATGATGATGATGATGATGATGATGATGACAAGGAGAACAAGTAGCAGGAAGAAGAAGGGAGAACAAAACGCGGTACCTGGATGTGAATGTCACGGACTAATTATTCCTTCCCGAAGATCTTCAAATCTCTCGTGTAATATTAATCAGGGAACCAATACTACGGGATATGTTTTCTGCTTTTGTACAGTGGCCATCGATCATCATAGTGTATGACGCAAGGCTATGCTGTGCTGTGAACTTTTCCTTATCACCCTCCTTCACTGTGTAATTCTACTCGGAGCGTAAACACTTCTTACCTTCAACACAAATATTCTTTCTTTCAAATGCTTTTTTTGTATTATTTATTTTGACTATCGGACTAAAATGTCGAATGCCTCGTAGCAAAGCCGATTTATTTCAGTGATTGCATGCTGACGGGTTTTACCGTATGAGAACATTTGTTTGCTGTCATCACATACGGATTGATCATAGTGTTAAGAGAACAATTTAAGATAAAAATAAGTTCTTTAATTTGACCTTACGAGTTAACCTATTCTTAGGGAGTCACTAGCAAAATAGTAAGCTCAGTATGATCTTTTGGACACTCCGTTTAAATAGTCTGAGAATAGTGCAATTCCGTGTTTTTCCTTCAGTAGCATCGTTGTGAAGAAAATCGGTTCAGGATTTGAAAATGGGGAAAACATAGACGTCGGAAGAAACAGATTACCAATTTTGTCAAGTTCTCTCGCTCCTCTCTTCCTCCCTCTCTCCCTTCCTCTCTCTCTCTCTCTCTCTCTCTCTCTCTCTCTCTCTCTCTCTCTCTCTCTCTCTCTCTCTCTCTCTCTCTCTCTCTCTCTCTCTCTCTCTCTCTCTCTCTCTCTCTCTCTCTCAGAAAGGGGAGAACAGGGTGGTCCAGTCGTTTCATTATCGATTCACTGCTGTCCACTGTTTCTTTCATCAAATTCAAACCTTGAAGCTGATTAGTGTAAAAGTCACGAGACAATTAGTTAATGTTGTGAGAAAATCGATAGAAGTGATTAGCTGTCGAATTTGACTTGATTATCTTACATGTAGGTCACACGTATATTGTGTGGGCACTGACCAAACTGATAAGCTTGTTTCGCCAAGGGTTTCCAAATAACTTGACAAGCATTCAGCTATCATATACGAGGTCGTTTGAGTATCTAGAAATGAAATTGGCTAGATCAAAATGCTTCCCTTATTGCCCCCACTAAATATCACGTTGACTTCTCGACCCTGTGCAATTCATTATATTAACAAGTCGTATAAATTTGTCCCTGTCAACCGTCCAAGTTGTCCTTCACGTCCTCGGTTTGTCTTCCAGGCTTACAAGACAATCGACGGGGGCAAGCGATAAAGGATGGGGGTTGTGGTGAGTGTGACAGATGACATGAAGTGAAACGTGCCTGCCAAAGTCTTTAAAGAGCTCATCAGTCACATTGGGTTGGTGGGTAGTTAGTGAGATGAATGCAGACAGACGTCTGTCATAGGACTGAAGAACCATGGTTTTAATAAGTACATACACTTACAAGAATTATCAAATTGTACATAATGTTAGCGACTGATTTTTTTCTTCTTTTTTTTTAAAGTCCGTTCAATAATGTAATTAAATTAGGCAACTACCACAAATATTTCGAGAAGTAAGGACAATGTTTATTTTTTTTACACCTGGTTAGACTTGCTCAAGTGTCCGGGCTAACTTTCTATTCTTTGATTTGAATAAAATATTTCTTTACAAAACAACAACTGTTTGCTATTATGTGAAATGATAACCTGTATGAGTGATCCGGTGATTGCGAAACAATGACAGGTGAACGCGTAAGCCCAGAAGAAGTCTAGTGGGCAGACGAGGAAATCTTTTTGAAAACGTCGAAGACAACATTTTAGAACAAACTCAAAACATTTGATAATATGAGCCTTGAAAAAAAATCTAAAAAAACTAGCCTAACACTTGGTTGGATATGTACATGTACTTCAGGTCGATATCAAGTATAGTTTTGTATTGCCATTGTTTACTGAGATTGCCAGATTGGTTTTCATAGATACTAGTGGCCAATTGGACTGATTACAGATTGGCCTATGCATTGTATTATATGTCCTTGAATATGTTTTTTTGTGTATTATACGGTAAGGTTCATTTCACAGGTACACGTGACCGATGTGTCTGCTGTAACAACATGTGCAGGCTTTAATAGCTAGTCTGCGTTTGTTGGTGACACTTTATAGAACGTAATTCATATATTGCCTTCCGTGGCACATACGGAATCTCCATTAACAAGTAACTTGATAATGCAATTTTGTCGCTTCGCCTTGCCTCTAGACTACACGACGAAAACATATTACAGTGAACACGGGTACATGCTCAGTAGATGTACGTGTCAACACGTACATTCAAGACTTCTAAATCATCGATACTCAAGTTTTATCTCTCTTTTCTGTTTCGAAGCATAACAGTCGGAAAACGCCTGCGATGTCTAGCCGACCTTAAAAACCCACTACACATGATCAATTTCAGACTTTTTTAAAAAAAAGAAAGAAAGGAAGAATGACATATGCTATGTGTACTGTTGGTGGTAAATTAGTGACATTAAATTTTATTGTCATGGTATTAAAGGTTGTATTGTGTTCAATTACATTGTTTGAATTATTGAACAAGACGCGTATAGCAAAGCATACGATCGAAAGGGGATGTGGTGAGTAGAGAAAAATACTTTGAAAACATAGAATATAATATATAACAGACAAGATCGATAGCACCATCGTCATGTAAACTATTACCACCACCATCATCATCATCATCACCACCACCACCACCACCACCACCACCACCACCACCATCACCATCATCATCATCATCATCATCATCATCATCATCATCATCATCATCATCACCATCATCATAATCACCACCTCCTACTCCCCTTCCTCCTCCTCCTCCTCCTCCTCCTCCTCCTCATCATCATCATCATCATCATCATCATCATCATCATCATCATCACCACCACCACCACCACCACCAATCCACATTGTCCACTCATTTGCGACCCCTAAACCACGTGGCATCGTTGATAATAATAATCTTAAAGTGAGACTCCAGGATGCACAAATAATTCAATTACTATGATTTACGTTTGAGGCACAAATCTGCGATTGACCACACGTTATGTGTTCAATGTGACTACCATATATTGGATTGCTAATTGGCTGCTAAGAAAATATACATGCAGTGTCGTGTGTCTAATCTCGTTAGACTAATATATATATTAATGACAATCTATAGTGAACGTCTGTATAGCGCTATCATAACATTTTCTTAACAGGATTTGATTACTTGCAGAACGCTATCTAACTAAAATATCACTGTGTCCGGAAGTATGATGCGCAGTAATGCCGGATCTTTACAAAATTGAAATAACACATTATCGCAATGTTATTTTCATTATTGTACATTTCAGTCCCGCTTTACTGTTATCACTGAAGTTGTTGAAATATGCTAACCTACCTCCCTTGAGGGTCTAGCTATTACTGGTTATACTGTGCATTCATACAAAGGCGCGTCATCGACTTATAAAAGTTTAGATTTCAGCAAATTGATATTGGCCAAGTTGGTAGCAAAATATTTTCGCCTCGGGGATCTTAGCGTGAGAAAGGCTGTCTGAAAGTCGTAAACTTGGCACGTTAGGTGATGAAATAGTAAATCGGATACCGTAAACAGACCAATCGGAAGTGACGGGTCTTGCTGTTTGTTTTGACCATGACGTGTGCAACGAAAGATATGGCAAATGTTGGCGGAGTAATGCAGCAGTTGATATTGTTGTAGAGATAATATTCGTGGTTATTTCGTTCAACTCAGTCCAACAACCCACGAAGGATATTGTACAATTTAAATTTATATTACAAATCATGCAAATAGCTACCATATCGGATAATTACCTCCAGTGTAAGCCGTGCTAGCTGTATAAATTTGAGCATTTTCTTTTTCTATCAGACAGTCGACAATATATTAACCGAAAATGTTTAACATACCAATAACTATTATTGCAAACGTTAAATAGCGGTCATTTCCATCCCTACGCTTTACAGTAACAGGTTGAAATTGTAATGACGTTGGGGGAGTCGATTTTAGGAGCGGACCCATAAATAAATTTGATTGGATTTAAGTTTACAGTTGTATTTTCAGTGTATGATATTACAAGTACAACACGTAGTCTGAAACATTTAGCACAGCTTTAAAGCATGTCTGATGAACAGTATCAAATTTGAACTTTATGGTAATTAGTGGTCATGTTTGTTTCATAGTGAAATATACTTTATAATATTATTTCATTAACTATCTAACATGTTGAACCATATCCAACAAATGACAAACCTCTCACTACGTATTCATATACATGTATGTATGGTATATCCACGATGGAATCATATAATATTGGGCTGTGCCATTGAAATAGAAACGCAGCACGGGTCTTCGCTTCCAAGCCCCTTTTTTGTGTATATTTGACAATCTCTTTCAGGTGTTGACTACGATTTGTGTCTAAATAAGTTTTAGTATGTAATTTGCGCTTGCGTGTGTTATACACCGAAAATGGGGTCCTCAGTTACTGATGTGTATCGACAGTGGCAGCATCCGATCCAAACGTGTGAAGATATGTTGCGTAGTAGACGATATCTAGATCGTACAAGACGCTAGATGGTCTTGAACTCTGCGGCACTGCCAGTACGTTGACATTATCTTGTGAAGGGGACAAGGTGTTATTTTGACAATGACGTACATAAATTTATTTCAATCATTGCTGTACAGATGAAATACACAATAGTACTAGTGGTAATGCAGAATACAACGATGATAGAGTTATGAATGATAGTCAAATTATCAGAGTGGACCGGCTTGCAAATTGCAGGTTCGAGAATCGTCACTGAGAGCTAAATTGTGCCCCTAACAGTCAACCTAGCTGGTTAACTGGGGACAAAGTAGGATAGAGGTTGTAATGAGAATGCTTTAATCTTATGCGCTAATCTAAAGGCTGCAATTGATTGTACGTGTATGCTCCAGTGTGAGTTGAGGCAGTATCAAATGTGTTGTGCCGCTATAGGTTCTTACAGTGGGTAATAATTGAAAAGTACAGTTGTGGGAAAGCGCTGTATGAAAACCCCTACACTATTATTAGTATCACTTTGTATTACGTGCACAGTGGCTATTAGTTACGTGTTATGGCGTGTTTACCTTACAGTCGGTTTACTATATCAAAACTGTAGCTAAAAATATATGTTTTCTTAACCCTAGTGACTGCTAAACGACCACAGTGTTTTCAAACTCTTGTTCTTGTTGCAGGTTTGATTATTTGTCTTTCACGGTCATATAAGCTATGACGGCAGACGTGTGCGTGATGTATATAAACCATTTCTTAGAACCAAACAGCTGTGTGCTCACGGTGGTTGTATAGCCAATCGTTTCAAACACGTTTACCGATTGTACATTCTTAGTTGGACTGTGTAGAATCAGCAGTGATGATGAAACAGAGATTGGACTGTGGGTACACTTGACCAAAGTTCTATATCAAAGTGATAGCGTAGTATAGGATAGTAATATTAGTATAGCTATATGGGCCCAGTTAAAAGTTATATGGGGAATGGAGTCCAGGGAAAACACATCATTCACTGCTTTTCTTATATTAACTCCGTAAATCTTAATAAGTTTGACGTAAATGTGATTTTAGCCAGAAGTGAGTATAAATTGATAACTAAAGTGAACAACAGTATTGCTGTTGGGAACGAGGCTGTTGCCGTGCGCTGGTCACTGGGTTTGAGTTTCCTCGTCCAATTAACAATGCAATGCAATTAGTGAGATTCACACTTCATACTAACCTATTAGAGATGTCGCCTCATAAAAAAACATTTGACATTTTGGAAAATATACATCCCGATCTCACTGAGTCATTATTTTCCGTTTGTATAAAGCATTTTTAATTTATTATGTACTTGTCAAAGTTGATTGACTAGAAATAACACAATTTTAAACACCCAGGGTGCTCACTTTGCAACAATACCAAACGACTTCACGATAAATAGAAAGCATTTGTATGAAACGGACGCTGTTTCAAATCGCCTAATGAATGTTTTCACACTCCACTGTTATTCAATTAATTCGTTCGGGAGTTTGACTCTACATGTTAAAGGATTAACCACGTCTGTGACCTTTGAACTCCTGTGATATCGTCAATGCAATGACACCTCTACAGGACTGGACTGTCCTTACATAGTACAGTAGATGGAAGTCCCGATAACACAAAGTTTATCAATTGTTGATGAATACATGATAGCGAAGATTATGTACAGCAGACGAACGTACAATGCATCTATTTTATCCGTCGAATTGAGTGACACGAATACTAACATGACTAACTGTACTAACGAAGTAACATCGAATACAAGTTCGGATAGACCAGAGACTTGAACATCGTTCACACGAACAAAGCAACATTGCCAAGCCCTGAATATGGCCAAGTAAAGTCTCTGGGTTATACTTAAGACTGCTTTCGTCGAGAATTTTGCAACGCATTTTTTTTTCTTCAATTAAATGAAATTAAGCTGTTTTCCCGAGCATGGACGAATTTCCAAATATCCAAGTGGCTGGGCTAAAGATTGGGTTGCTCTAGATTAGCTGTTGTCACGAATTATTCATTTTCCGACATTTTGAATGAAATTATAACTCTTAATATGCACGATGTGTAAGACCAATTTCAAGCTGCAAAGCACAGACATACGATATACTACTACTAACTACGTCTAAGTAATATGGAAAATATCAAATAACAGTCGAGTGCTGGCAACAAATGTTGTCTGTATGGCTCAGATAATTATGTATGATTAAATACAACGTTCAGATTTCTGACGACCGTCTAAAATCACTTTCTAACGACGGCGGAAAGCTATCGAACTGCAGTAACCCTATTAGCTGCCGTCACAGTTCAGTAATTCTACTCTGCATTCTGTTGTTCAGACGTCGATTTTAAAGTAAGCCACCTGTTCCATTGACCCCAAAAGGGTCATTTCTCACTCGTATATAGTAGTAGTTCTCCGATTTCCATGAACAGCAATCTCACTTCTACTCGAGGCAAACACTGTCTATTAGAATAAAACTGTTACTTCCACTGCTAATAACCATACATCATAATGTGACCATTTTGTCATGTGACCATTAACCCGTGCCCTCTCTTGCGGGGAATTTTCGGAAACCAATAAATTAACAGTTGTTACGTGACTGCTTGGGGAAATTTTTCAATCGAGAAAATGTTGAAAAAAAATACGTGGACATGACCAGCATCGAAATACAGGTATACGTACCAAACGGCACCACAACATCTTATAAGAAGTAGAGAGGAAAGAATTCAATTTACAAATTTTACATACTTTGACAACAAAACATTCTAGTTTCACGATGAAATAATCTGCTAGTAAATTTGAAATTTAACGACCAGTTTTTTTTTTAATTTTCTATACTGAGATTGATATTTATCCATCGATATCTCGGTCATGAACAATAACATTTTCCATCTGTTTAGCCTAGGGTATAACATATATTTTTTTTTGAGAAATGTGGGGGTTGAGATAAATATGTGGCAGTAAAAGGTTCCCATCAAACTGTCAAGATAAACTTTGACGAGCAACATACATCGCTAGGTGACGTCGTTTCTATGGCGATATAGTGTTATTAATTGTGATTGAGTAAAAGGTAACCAACCGGCGAGGTTTAATAATGTTTTGACAACACTGATGATTGAATATGACAGTTGAAAATTAAATATATTGTATTTACCCCACTTATATTAATTATGTATGTATGTATGTATGTATGTATGTATGTATGTATGTATGTATGTATGTATGTGTGCATGTATGCATGTATGTATGTATGCATGTATGCATGTATGTATGTATGTATGTATGTATGTATGTATGTATGTATGTATGTATGTATGTATGTATGTATGTGTGTGTGTGTGTGTGTTTGTGTGTGTGGGGGGGGGTCAAATAACGTACACGGACGTGAATACGTACTGTATGTACGTTTGTCTGTCTGTGCGTCTGGATGGATGGATGGATGGATGGATGGATGGATGGGTGAATGAATGAATGGGTGGGTGGGTAAATGGATGGGGTGGATGGATGAACGCGAACGGGTGGCTGGCTGTATAGGTCTCAGTGACTATACGTAGTGACTACTTGACGTACTCTAAACTTACTAGTACGTTCTTTTCCATCTAATCGTTCAGACTCTTCTTGTATATCTTTTTGTGAATCGTAAATCTCTTTGCTACTTTAATTTTCAGTTACTTTCATTCATTTTGTTTTCAGTTCCAAACTATTCGAACCATGTCAATGATGAGTTAGTTAAAGTTCTACTTTGTATGGTATGTGTTGATTCCCAATTCAGCGATAACCCGAATCTGTACAAGATATAAAACAGAAGTCAATGACGTCACACATTGGGCTTGCATGGATATGTATATTGTTTCATGGTCACATCACACAAAGCTGTGCAATGTAGCTCTGTCACATGTTGAAGATAGTTGATAGGTGATATGAAGCCTTGACAGTGTCAATACGTCGTGAAAATCGTGAAACAGTTGCGAGTGTCTTGCTCAGAAATAGCTAAATGTTGTGAAGCTCGCTCTCTTCAATTTAGGGAAGTATATAATTTCATGACATAGCTTTTTTTATATTAATTATCGGTTTGAGAGTCAGATTATTAAATGAATCGTGTAAATCTGAAAAGTCGTATCACGTTGTAGATAACCCCTTTCTGCTGAATGCCGCATCATTTGAAAGACAAGAGATCACAACACAGCCTGAAGAGCTGTGGACTGGTCGGAGGAGGAGGTGGTGGCGGTGGTGGTGGTGGTGGTGTGAAATCAAAAGATGAGCCTTTTGTATTGCAACCTAGTAGGCATTTGTGGTGTACGTACTTGTCAATGAGACACATTCTGTGAAATATCTATACTGAACGAGAACAATGTCACAGAATTAATGTTATCCCGTTCACCCCTGGGAAAAGATATGCTGTGTGATTTGTATGGGATTTTAGCAAATAATCCTCGGCGTTTTGTCTTCGTGTTTAATTTGTCCTTGGGTTGGACGGTGAGGGAGTATTAAAGTTAAGGTTATCGGATTTTGTCCCCGGCGGCTTATAGAAATGGACAATCGCTGTAGACTAATCGAGTTAACCAACCATGTGGTGGTACACCATCACATCTTTGTACTAGAACATAGGTAAGAGCCATCAATGAAACGGACGTCTCCGAGGAATAATTACACCACGTCTCGTTGACGACGTTTTGCGGTGATTATCTGCTTGTTTTGACCTTTTTCACAATATAAATATTATTTCACTTCACGTGTAAAGGCAATCAATATTTTCACCTGTGGCGATGAGGGTGACTGACGACAACTATGTGAATTAATTCGAGGTCGTTCCGCTAATTATTTCATCCATAAAAAGTAAAATGTCAAAATGCTTGGAGACACGGAGCATGAAATCCGTTTTTGTGGTTACCATTTATACCTTCAAAAGGCAGGTCAAGCGAGATTGATTCATTGGTCATGTAAACTTTCCCCTATTTCATGTAAGCTTTCATTCCATTTATAATGGAGGCAGGAATTAGCTTATACATACACCACATTACAAAACAAAACATTGTGTGTTGGATCATATACCCTACTAGGTGTTGTGAATTTTTCAAGACACGAATTTACACACCCCTGAGAACGTTCCCACCAAATTTCTGGCCAATCATCCCTGTATATTTGAAATTTTAAAGTTTTTGACCATAAATCATGTTTCTATGGTTGGATCACGGTGTATGACACGGTCACTTGTGAGCTAATATTCTATTCAAGGAGTTTTGCACTGCAAAAGGAGATCTATCGTTTCTCAGTGCAAACACCGATGACTGTACTTTCTTCGTAAATATCTAATAACGCCACTTGTATTATGCCCATCCTTGAATTAGCTCACAAGTTACGGTGGTGCATGATGATAAATTTGTTTCAAATATGTACTGTCAACCTATATTGAGGGTTTGACAGTCCTTGTGCAAGAACTTGGCACTTTATGTTTGTGCTGGCAGTGCCGGTGAAGTGTAGCCTGTTCATTACATGTATTACGGCGATGAATAAGACGCCGGTCATATGAGGGGGGGGGGGGGGCACCGTTACGAAGAAGTAATACAAGAACGTCGTAAAACAGGCTATGTGGAGTGATGGGGCTGTAGAGGCAACTATACATAACATTCAATATAGTATATACAAACGTATATTAGCACTATCAAGTATCAATAAAGTAAGTAGTGTGTGAAGTTGACATAATAATTTACCATCCATAATTAATACCAGTAAATTACCCAGTGAACTCGGGTAGATTTTACCTCTTTACCACCCTAACAATTATTATACTGCTTATACATTTGTTAAAAATCCAAAAATATTTACAATTACAATGTTACGTATTTTACTATCCGGTGATGCCTGTCAATCTGTACTACAAGACATATGAGTTAAAAATCAATACTTTTGAAATGAAAAGTGTGACGATACAGTATATAGTTATGACGTCATACAAGTCATAGTGGTTAAAGTTGTCGATATGCAAAGAATTCTAATATTGATACGTCTCGCACAGTAATTAAGACAGTGTACATCAAATCTAAACACAGAACAGACTCTTGCAGCGATGTCAAATCTCGCCATATGCATGTACATAATAGCCCGAGTCGACGAAGAAAAGTTCGTATCATCGTAAAACTATACCATGCTTCTTTGCGACAAATGGTCTCGACAAACGGTCAAACACATTCTGAAGGACCTGTAGCTGAATGGGAACGAAAAGTCTTGTCTGTTCGGCCGGAGACTCATGAAAATATGGGTTTACGGGTATCCCTCCATACATCAGTTGATAGGTTTACCAATATGTTTGTCGTTAGGTCAATTGTTGCAAAAACTACAGACCTCCTTACGGCACCGTACCAAACTTATAAGCAAGCGTCATTGGCAAAATATGCCCTGCCTTGTAAAAAAATGAATTTCTGATAATATTGTCATAGTTTTGTCATCTGGTATCAATATAGGGAAAACATAAATGGAAATTGGATTTTTAGTCTCAACAAAACGCAGAATCATTCCCACAAAATGGGGTGTTATGTTTCATAATGGTTTAAGATTCAAAAGCATTTTGTTTTGGTCCATATTGGAGAGCCAAAATGGATTTGGAACATGTTACATCTGCCATGAGTCGGTAACCGTTTGAAATGGACACGAGATAAAGGAGTCGACAGCTTTGTACATTACTATAAAGCGCTTACTAGTATGTCTTTATAGAACTATTGTCGTCGTTGTTAGATTCGATCAACGAGTTCACAATTCATTAGTTCTATTATGTAATACGTTGTAGAAGTTCTCACACACCTTGTCAGTTTCTACAAAAAGCTCCTCGTTTGTCTTTTCATTCAGGTAGGATCTCGATCCTGGTACTTAGGGACATTGTTTCCATCGATTATCTTGTTTCGTGTTCAATGGACGACAATTGGCAACGACCAGTCGTTATCTAGACCCTTGATCGATAGATGGAACGATGAGTAGGCCCTTCACACAGCTTAATCCGTTCGTCACTGAAGAAGCTTATATACTGTAATTCGGGGTTTCGTGTGGTGTGACAGATTTTTTTCCTCTCAGTTCACTGAGGTGCCCTTCAGTCACAACGATTATTTGTACATGGATGAATTCGAATTCGAAGATGCTAGTGATTATGATGACGTTGATCGCAATAGCCTGCTCTTCGTAGTTTGGCTTTTTAACCATACGACTGTACCCCACACGCCCCTCAGCCCATAGGAAAGCGTAAAAATGAAATTGCTTCGGCTGACTAGCAATGGATAATCTGTCCAGAAACCTGGTACACATATGCTTCATATGCACTTACATGTAGGCGTTGTAATAAATTGGCTCTGTGAAGTGGATGCCCACAGATGTGAAACAATGAACCCATACTATATATAGACACATGTAGCTATGGTGATGGCATTCCACACAGGCTAAAAACCCCTACATACTGATACGCCATGACTGTTTGCCTACTTTGGTAGACGAACTTGTTGTAGCACAAGCTAATATTTAGGGAACTTTTATACGGTAGATTCTGTATTTAGCAACTATGCACGCATAGCTGTAAACGTTAAACATTGTATTATACTACCACTTCTTGTGTAGGTAATGAATGTTTCATCACGCTGACAAACACAGACAATAAATGCGTCTGTGTCACATTTTCATAACACGTGCAAAGTGCTATATTGTTTAATCTACAAACAATGCGTCTCACCCAAAATAAACAGATACCAGTCTGACAAATAGGCAATCACCTGCCAATTACTTTCCGCACTGTACAGTAATATGTAAATGATATGTAAATAACCACCGGACAGGAAATTGATGTTTTCAACAACTCCACGTGCCTTTGTTTACGCCATGCGGTTTTAAGGAATGCCCATCATACCCCGTACCCAAAGATTAGTAAGTTAGCTCTCATACCCTGCAGCTAATGTCTGTGGTAGGTGCTTGTCGGGCAAGTGAATTTGCTGTCAGTTTTTCAGATGCATGTTTTTTTTCCTTCCGGTTTTCTCTAGCTATTACATTTTCTTTGCTGAAAATGAGAGAATGAATTTTATAGTTCTTTTTATCTCTTTAATTTGCTCTGAAGGCTAAAAGCCTGACTAATGTTGTACAAACAGTTGTACATTCTTATTCGAGTTTTTTTCCAGTATACATGTCTTCAGTAAAAAAAATATTGTTTTTTTTCAAGGGTTCGATTTTGACAAAATAACTGATGTCTAGAAGAGTCGAATTGACGTTGACATAGTCAACAACTTTATGTTTACAAACAACTCTAAAGGTATTCTCGTTCATATTTTCAAAACACAAACAACAGAAATTGACGTACTTCATCGTAGATTCCTAGACCTAGTCTAAATAATCTTTGAAAAATCCGACGAGTCTCAGTTCTACTATTACAATATTGCCGATGGTTCTTTCGATTCAGGTTTGTAAATATCATCAGTATTAAATGAGTACAAAACGGTTTAAAACGCCGACTACTTTCATACTTCGGTGGATTTTTTTTCCAAGAAGTTTACATGATATTAGAATTTGAGTAAGCGTTTGTAAACATCGTCATCTTTCGTCAGCGTCCGAGTATGATTACAGTCTTATACAAGTACTTTTACTACACTGTCGTAAACTCTATTTTAGTCAGGGTGATTCATTGCAATAACAAAGGGTTATATTCTTTTTTGACGATCTGAGCGAAACCGTGCACATATTGTTCGGAGCTTCACTAGGGGGTTGCATAAACTACTAAAGGAGTCTGGGAGAAGGAATTTGCCTTGAGGGGGGAATTAATCGAAGTGATCAAAACAACTTATCACCTTGAGGAGGTAAAAAAAAGTGGAGTGTTTTCTTTAGCAAATAGAGTCCCTTTAAAACTGTGTTTCTATGCCAGGGAAGTTACAACGATTCCTCTGATTGGACTGATTTTGTTCAAGTTCACAACCTACTCTTCGATTAGTCTTTTCTCTTAGACTGGTGTGACGAATGACTCATCATTAGGTTGCAGTGATAAGTGACTCCGGAGTGTCCTCCTAATATTGTATCGTCTTTTGCGTGACCGGAATGACTCCACAGCGTCGCTCTACCATCGATCGCTTGTGTGACGAGTGACTCTGGAGTGTCGTTCCGTTGTGGAGTGACTCACCACCCTTGGGGACTATTTACACTTAGAATAACGGTTTACGAAAAAATGACAAGTTTACTATAAGTGCTCGTAATGTTTTTTTTTACAATATGTTATAATGTCAAAAATTGTCGGGGTTGCTTGTGTCAAATAGTACAACAGTACAGGGGTGCGTAATTTTGCCAGGATTGAGGATTTATACAAATTTTTTACGATGTTTGAAAGCAACTTATCAACTTTATATGGACTATCGAGTATTCTCCATACACTATGCGCGCTCACTTGATACAGGCTTAGGTCACTAGTTTGAAGAAGGAAAGGGGGAACATACTGCAAAATGTCCTGAAAAATCTTAAACTATTACTCGCCATTTACCTTCAACCAAAAACATCCAGACAAACATAAAAGTTAGATAAATAAATCCCAGCTAAAGATGGCCCTAAAGAAATACGACAATTTTAATAGATTGTTGTCTATTAACTCCTCTGTATGCAAATCATGTACGCATGACGTGAAACCTGGTCATGACTCATAGATTATTTTTTTTCTCTCTATACTGGCAGTAAAAGTGGTAATGGTATTTTTTGCATTCAACCATACAAGGAAGATGTACGTTTATATTCTATGTATCCACCAAAGATTACGCGTCCCTATGGAGTGCACACATTTTATCATGGACAAAAAACTCAACTGTGTGAGACCAAGCGATATTTGTCAGTAATTCTACAGACCAGTGACGGTAGCAGGCTACTACAGTCAGACTCAATATAGTTTGTCTGCCATCAATAGTTTTTTATAGTCTGGTAACAAGCGTGTCAGTACACGGTCATGGAATACACAAACACAGTCTGTTAATACAACGATACACCTCATTAATATTTGAAAATGTGCATTTATGGTTAACACTTGTCGCTTGAAATTAACACGCTTTTAAAGAGCAAGTATTACCATGCACACGTCTGTCTATGCGGTGACGTAGTCCTGCACGCGGATTAGAAAAAACGACATTGCTCAAATAGCTGGTTAAACTTTACCAAAGAGACCGATAAATCCAAGGGATTACCGTGTAAGTCCCGGATTACCGTTGTTGCTTGTTCTTTGCACTTAATGATACGGACCAGTCTCCGTTGTCCTGTAAATGATAACTTTGAAGAATTTGAAGATTATCTTTTTCAAAATCATTACACATTTTCACACAGGAAAACTCCATTGGGACACGGGAAAGCGTCGTCTGAATCACCGTGGCATGACAAAAATTTCTCGTCAGCTATGCCCCGCTAAACCCCGTGTACAATCACTGCCAGTGTCTCGTACACGACATGTATGGTTAACACGTGGTGACATACATGTAAAAACAACATCGGAGAAATCATTGACATCATTCAGACTCGACGACAGAGAGTGTATGTTGTGCTAATATTGACTTTACAAACTAATTAATTTCTATTTGATAAAAAGAAACTTATTAATTTTAGCTTTGTTGAACTCAACTAATTAATTTGGTTTTTGTTTAATTTATCATTTCATTAATTTTAATATGTTGATTTAATTAATTTTTGAAGTTCATTTTACCGTGACAAACTTAATGAGTCCCTCAGCTAACTTTATTTGGAAAACCAACAGCACTGTGCACGAGTTTTATCTTTCAAGATGTTTTGTGGTTGATTTTCGAAATGATAGGGCGCTATTAAAAGATTAATCACTTCGGACTTGAATGATCAATAAGATTTAATTTTAAGATACACAAGTAAATTTGTGGATTAGTGCCTTTATCATTTTATGAGTCTTTGTGTCCCATCAATAACGTTGGCTTGTTACATTAGACGCAAAAGCTCTGATTAGACGGCAGCGGTTCCATAACGACATTCTGTTGATATCAGCATTTCAGATGATTGTCCGATAGTGAACAATATAACCCCCCTGTCAACTCATTGTGTATAAAGTATTCCCCATCGTCCCATTGAGAGAGTGACCCATTTTTATCATACATAGAAAGTGTTCAGATTGCGGCCATGTGAACACTTGAAATTCTTTTTCACCATTTACCGTCACACTCACGACAGACTAGTATTTTCCGACATCTCGGAAATAGTAATAGTGCGTTTTACATTACCAGTGCCGTTAAAAAAGGTCAGGTAGTTTTAGAACAAGGTCGATCGTTACATGGTCAACCAATTGCTTCATCCAGAATGTCGGTCTCTCAGTTCGGTCGACACATATACGGGGGTGGAGTGGGGGCTGGGGCTGGGGGGGGGGGGAATTACCACATAATCAAGTGACTTCACCATGCGATTATCCATAAGAGTACAAGCCGCTAATTTCTATAACTGTTGCAGTCAATTGCCAAATGCTTAAAGGAAAACAATACTCTAAGTACACGATTTCGCGCTCCAATTAATAAAAAAATTCTCTGATAGTCACAAGAGTTGCTCATAAACTTTCGCTGTTTACGCACGAACACGTATAAGGTAATTCTAACAGTTATTTGAGAAATACTGATGAGTTTACCCGAGGGATGTAACAGCTCTATGAGAATGGTTGTAAAATCCTTGTGAAAGCAAGAAATAGGCTACTGGACAGATCCAACACTAGCAAAACAACCATTTTGTTCATGTTATGTAAGCCTGGGGCGTTTTTTCCTTTTAATTAAGCAGGCGAGCAAAGCTTATTAGTCCCGAGATAAGACGAGAAAAATACCTCCGTTACCAAAAGAGAGAAAATACTTGTATTTACGGGATCGATTGCATTAACATGAAGACAATCAGTCTAGACCCAAAGAATGCTATCAAGGGATTCGCCCCTTTTAATCAATGCCATTGCTAACTGTACGGGTTGTTTTTATTTTACCCGTTTCATGGTTTCACGGCCGTTTTTTCCTTTGTCTTCCTCCTGATAATTAATGAACGGATATCACTTTATTGCCGACTCTCTGGAAAAAATGACAACACGTTGATACGCAGTCCTTGAACCGTTGCGTTCAGACGTGAGATTGTTCACAGCGTTGTGGAAATCGTGTGTTATATCACTAGAGAGCTCAGCGATGGTTCGATGCTAGGGGTTACTAAACAGTGGGGGGAAACAATCAAAGGAATGATAGCGTCAAAAAATTTTATTAGCTAAGTGTAAACTTACCTAATGTAGGGTCATACTCGTTGATGAACCGCCTCGTCAGAAATTTTACTGTCAGGGCTGGAGAAAAGAAAACAGTAAATTAGTCTTTTCACAGAATGACACGGGGACTTGATTTACAACATGGAGGCCTTGATAACAATTTAACTACTCGATAGATCATGAAAAAATATTCAATAATTAATCTCAGTGGTCTGAGAATTAATGAATAGATGGATAGAGGCGTTTATAATTAAATATGTAGAAGCAGAACGGCAAAGGAGGATATTGTGTCGGAATAAATGTGGTTCTTTCACGGTAAATACTCATCAACAACACGTGCTCTCCGTCCAAGGTTTATTTTCATAGAGAGGTTTACAGATTTAAATTTACGAGTCTAACAATAGATCGAAAGATGTTGAAGATATGAATTTTGTTTGTGCTGAAGATCCATGTTTCTAAGCAACATTTAAAAGAGGACGCCAAACTGACTCGTCACCATGGAAATGAGTAACCGAGATACCCAAAACACAAATTTTGAGAGCAAACTGACTAGGGGTATTAATTAGTAGGGCTAACACTTTAGACGTGGTTTATATGTAAACTACTTCAACATGGACACGCACGTCTCATGGGGTGCAATTTACATGAAGCGTACTGAAGGACAAGTGTGGCCGTATATCCAAACTTTAAAGATTGTGACTCGATCGACACTAGACATTTCTGAATCATTTACGTGCACCAAATGTTGAGTATTGAGATCTTCGGAATAGTACAGGTCGTATGGTCGTGAGAATACCTACATATGATGGTCCGATATTCTCGCAGAAATTGATCGGGGCTGAAAAACACTCCCAGGGTCAGAATCCCCGTGAAGCAAGTTGGTTGTCCACGACAAACCTAGAATTTACGAGAGGGGCAAGTACTCCTAAATACAGTAGATGTTATTGTCCAAAGGAAATGATTGAAGTCCAGGATACCGCACGTTTTTTCTATGAAATAATAACTACCATTCACTGAAGTCTCCTTCATATCGGCAGTTGTATGGGAAAGGGAGATACTTAGTCCTGCTTTCAAGCTAATAACAAACTATTACTGGGACATATTCATGGCTTTGTCCTATTTTGATCTCTTGGAATGGGACAAGACAAACACCCACTGTGCATCGAAGTAGGGCTCGGTCACACTGAGCTCAAAAGTGTGAAAAACCTCAGATTTCTATAGTGGTCTAAGGAAAAACAGACAAAGGTTTTTGACTTCGGTATTACACGCATTTGATTATTTTTAAAGCCAAAACGTCGAGGCGAGAACCTAACCACGTCTAATATAGATGATACGACGGGCATATCTTTTCTAAAAGGAAATAATCAAGATTGTGTGTGAATACCGTACCCAGAGTCAATGTTGTTCGACAAATATAAGTCTATGTTCATACACAAACTTTCAATATTTAACTAAAACCAAATATGTAAATATCACAAGTACGGTATACGGTTTTTTTTCTGAGCGAAGGCCACATTACAATAATAATAATGTTTTGATGACCAGTTGCCGTATATATATATGCACACCTGTGTGTCGGCGACTGTTATCTGCGATCAGTTACCATCTAGCGTTTCACTCTGGTGGAAATAATTGCATTAGACACTCTGTCGGCATTTGACTGTTATTGATCTAATATGGGGGTTGGGGTAGTTTGAATGCGATGGCCAATCCATGGCGGTAGAGAGACAATCCAACAGACATTGTCAAGTTGAGCCAGTGGTCATTAAACTTTGTAAAGGGGGCTCACAACTTGTGTATAGTCACAACTGTAGTTTTCGTTACCTGATTTTCCAACGCCTAGACTTCCCAACAAGGCGATTTTATATTCGGGTAGAATCATGCCAGCTGCACCGGTACTGCCTCCACGATTCCTCTGCCGGGACGACATTGTGGCCACAGTAAAGTGTTGACTTGGTGAACTATGGGCAGCACACAGTAATAGACTGTATAATAATATAGAGGTCCCACTGTGTTGCAGACGTCACGTCACGTCTCCTTACATGTGACAAGTGGCTAGGACACGAAGGAAGCCCGACTGCACATTGAAAAGGGAAAGACGGGAACTACTCGCACAATCACCTCTCTCTCTTCGGTTGACAATTATTGATTGTTCAGTCACTTCGAGCCTGGAGCAATGACATTATCCACACCCGGCCAACTTTGCGAGTCACTATATGTTTGTGTGTTTATACGCCGGGCTGTGTCGGACGTCAATGATACGGTCGCACTTAGAATACAGTCGGACTCTTCCATGTGACGAGAGGGGTGGTAAGGACCTATCCCTGCTATTCTTATGTCGAAGGTTGCCAGAGGACAGGATTACGAACATAGTAACATGTTCAGAACGTTTTCAAACGTTTCACGCCCACTAAAATACATGAGTGACCGTACAATTTACTACAAATGAAAGGCCACCACGTTGAAAAAAATTACTACGTAGGAGGACCTAGACCTCCGTTTTTCTTATACGAAATCTTGAAATAGTTCTCGCGGGATTTCTCAGTGTTCATTAAAATCGAAACCACAGGGAATCCATTGGGGTAAATAATGTAACACAATATGGTTTCCGAATCGCTGTCTTTCTTTCTTTCATTCATTTTTATCCTTTTTGTCTCCTGTTAGCTTACTTTTTCTTCTCGTTTTTAGTGTTAAAAACGCCTTCAATATATTGCGATAAACGAACATTGACCTCACATACGGCTAGGCAGTGTGTGGCTCATCACTTGAAGGCGCACTGCACTGGGCTCGACGACGCTCACACATGTTGCATATTGCATTGACCTAATTGGGGTTTGTCTCTCTAGCCGTCTAAAGAATTAAAAACATATGAACTCCGATGTGAATTCCGGAGACATTAGAGACACTGCTCGGTGGTGACTTTAAAGTCTAATCAGAGATGACGTTGGTGTGTATCGGCATGGGTCCCTACTGTGTCTGATAAAAACAGCCATTAAGATAAACCCCTTATGTGAAATACACAGCAAATACACGGGGTGGAGTTCCCGTAACCTTAAATGCCCTTCATACTTGACCGGACCACGATAGCGTTGATGTACTGACACAAACAAACTTGAGTAAATTGCCTACCAGAAAGTTTTAGTCAAGTTAGATAAGATGAGTGAATCATGATTTGGAAATTTTCGAAATATTTGAACAGGCCAAGTGTGAAATTTAAACGACTAATACATGCAACATTCCTTGAACTTCACTGATCCTAGTTTGCTATGGATATCTGCTTCTACCAACCAATTTTCAATCCAGAAAATAAGAATTAGTTTATTTTATTAAATAAAGAGAATTTTTTTAAAATAGAAGATTATATATTTTGGTGTTATCATCTATATGGTATTTTCTGAGTACATATAGATCCAAATTTATAGTAAACATTTGTGTTGTTGTTGTAAGTGGCTGTGGGATTCCACAAGGGTATATGGCTGGCCAGTTAAGAAAAACATCGTCGTAAACCACAGCCTCTTTTACAGCACCATCCAAGAAGCACAAGTCAAGAGGACGGATATATTACGCTGCCTGTGTCGCGTAAGAAATGTCAGCTGTATATGGTTTGCGAGAAAATATGAACTATCACCATATGAACCGTCAATATTACAGTGTCCTCCCAAATATTGCAACGTTCGATGGTGTGGATGAAAACTCAAAGTTGAATGCAGACGTTCATTATCCAATCTTTCGGTGCTAATTTTAACCATGTTATATAGGAGAAATGCGAGTACTTTTGGCCGGTCGCCACGTAATCCGTAACGGCTACTTGGATTTCGATTCAAATTCAAACAGCCAAGTGTTTTAGATGACTCGTCATGCATTGTTCACCTGTACAATAGCCGTGACAAGTTGTAGAAACCTGATCGTCAACTCTTAGTCAAAACTGCACAGTGAGTGCTTTGTTTCAGCCTGCCAGGTAAATAAACCGTGCACAGAAAATGAAAACAACAGATGAATCATCAACGGTGTTCAATGTCCTGTGATCATACCGGCATTCAAAGAGAAGCGAAACACATTTACAGGCGGTGTAACATTCAAGCTCAAACCACTAAAGTTAGTGGTCTGAGATTCAAGGTGTGATATGTCAAATTAAACTTTGAGAACAATGCAAAATTATTACTACAGTAACTCATCCACACACATACGATATTTCACTACCTCCCTCCCTCCCTCCCTCCAACAGCTTTCTGCCTGGCTCTTTTTGTTCAAGATGGTCCACCCACACTCTAGATCTCCTATCACAGGTGATTTCTTTGTCAGATCTTAATGTTGTATACACACCTACATTTGAAAATGGCAATAAAAATACAAGCATGCATACGCGCGCTTGTGTGTGTGTGTGTGTGTGTGTGTGTGTGTGTGTGTGTGTGTGTGTGTATATATAAATGTTCATGTTTCACAGAATAATTATATTGCCCTTGACATCCGGAATTAAGATAAGAAAATGTTTTCAGTGTTCAATTAGGATACTTGTCTTACCCTAGTGTCTGTAAAATGAACTGTTATCTACATGCATGATAGAGTATCGCTGGTAAGTGAAATGAAATTGGTCGTCGATCGATGAGGGCGCTGTAATGCAGGCAGACGAATGTTGCCCGCTCGATCAACTCAAATCAAAAAGGCAATATTACCTGAGTTCTACAGAGATTTTGAGTCTCTAGACTAGAAGGTTGAAGGCTGGCGTTGAAAGAGAAAAATTATATAATTACTCCGATAGGAGTACTTAGAATGATTGGACACACCACACACATTCAGAAAATGATTGTCTAAGGTATTCACTAGAGGGCACTAGTCACAAGACGATGAAGCCGGCTAGCGTCGCCTTGTGGATCGCTAGCTCCGGAAAAATGATTTCGAGACAACAAAATAAATTACAGCTGTAACATTCTCTTCCAATTTTTTTTAAAATCCAGAATATTTTTTTTTTTTTTATAGACAACGTTAACTGGGGATCGAGCGCGCTCATATTTTGTGCCTATCAAACTATATCAAACTTTCAATCGTTTTTATTACTTTGTTGGGAGTAAATCGATCACAGTTGTCTGCATAAAGATTTCGAATAATATCGATCTCCTTTATGTCCATTTGCACAAGTTCGCAGTCCCTTTCAGTCATAAAAAATTCAAACCCAATTCTTTTTCCGTGTCACCCCATGTTGAGCCTCCTTCCGACTTTCTCCTACAGTTGACCACAGCCCACTTTATATGCCTCATGTACGTCCCCGCAGGCCAACCCACAGGCCATGGCCATATATACAAATGTACAAAAAACTAAATTTAACGTGCTCTGAAAACACTTCAATATCAAAGTATCACTAACCTGGGTAGTCAGTTTGTATGAGGAGTTTTAATACACAAGTTTGTTATATCTGATCAGAGTAATCTATATCTTTGACAGAATCATAATAGGTGCATATATTATCCTTAATTTCGTTGCAAATATTCTGCATGTCCTTCAAGAAAATCTGTTGACAAATTTCTAAAATTGCTATCTCCTTCTAGTTCTACAATAAATCATTGATACCAGAACCGATGAAAATGAGTATTCAGAAACTCATCAGTGGCAATTCTACACTTTGCAAATGTCAAAAATGTTTTTGTTTTTTTTAAAATAAAAAAATCCCTTGTATACCGGTGAGATTTGTCTGACTTCAAGGAGATGATGTCCGACAGTACAACTTGAAATCAGATAGTTGTGGGTATATTACCTGTAAAATAGAGCAAAAAGCGACCGACTCTGAACAGCGCCCTCAAGTGTATAGAAAACAAACCACAACCAAACAAACAGGCAGCCATTTTCACAGAAATCAACATGCCGGCGGAAAACTTACAAGAAGAAGGTTTGGAGAAAAACCCCGATCTTAGACTAGCCCAGCTGAAATTTTTTCTCGGCAGACCTGATCACAAGAATGACGCGAAAGCTAAAAAGGAACTCATGGATGGAATTAAGCAAAATAGTAAGATTAATTTCTATATCACATTATCAGACATGGCCTCCAGACTTGTGGACCACAGTGTTTTGCGAAGTCATGCAGTGATTATATTTGCAACACAAGGCAAATCAATACTTTCCTAGATGTACATGAGTTTTAAAACTAAATTTTATTATTATCCGTCAGTTTGTAGTATAGACTGAATTTTGGTTTTAATTCTACACATGTAACGATAACGACTGGATGCTTGTAATCGGATACTGTACTGTACATCTTACCCACAACTCTCTCTGATTTTATACATACATGTAATATTAATTAATATTAATTGTAATAGTATCCCTGGAAGGGTCCTTATCTCATAACTAACTTTCTTCAATAACCCATATTTCTCAGTATTTTAAGCATAATAATTACGTTTAAATAATATGTAACAAAAGTACACTTAAAAATCAAAAGGGAAAGTTCTAAATGTTGTAACAAAATGTACTGATAACAAAGTATCAACTATCACTAACTTGGGTAGTCAGTTTGTCTCTTATTGTATTTTGAAATTGTTCAATGGACTCCACAACTCTGGAGGTGTTTCACTTGTAACACTTGTGTAACGTGCATAGACATACATGTATACAAATGCATCTTAACATGCAAACTGAGAGACAAATGATCCTTGTTTGCTTATCATATGATCATGTATTTGCACAAATCACTTTGGCTAAACTCAGTGTTAAAAACTCAGTAAGGCAAAATGTCCTCCTTTCAAAAAGAGTTGAAAAATAGCTGAGGTTTAGCAACAGTTACTGTATTTTTAAATTTTTTTTTTTTTACAGATATGGTTCCATTTTATGAAGAACTGTGTACAGAACTAGGATGGAGTGCTGACCAGGCATTATTAAAGAAAATGAAAGAAGCCAATGCTACAAAGCTCAAAGAATTAAGTGATGCATTAGAGGATGCGGAACAGAATTTGACAGAAACTGAAGTGAGAGATGCATTGTTAGAAAGAGCTGAGTTTCTATGTCGTATTGGAGATAAAGTAAGTGTGAGAACTGAATTTCTGTGCTGTATTAGAGATGAAGTAAAAGGTATTTGATAGAGCTAAGTTTTTGTGTCATAGTGGAGAGTACATTGTAAGTGTAAAGACACATTTTCTGATGCATGGCTGTTATTGTTACACACATTCGCACACTGGTCAAGTTCTCTTGTATACACACAGTGTGTGAACTTAGACATCTATAACACCTGAATAGTATTAATTATATAAATTGTAGTTACCCATAATCTATAGAATTACATGTAGCTATAATATCAAATATGCATCCTGATGCATTTTAATGTTTGTGCAAATTGAATGATTAATCCATAAAGTTGGGTTGCATGTGGATATAATTATTGTTGGACAGCTTATACATAATATGAATCATTAAACCAGAAACCATACTAAAGAATTTTTGCTGTGTCTTGTGTGTACATACTACACATTGCAAGTAGTGTAAAAGACTTTTCCCAGACATACTAGTTACATCACATTCTGATAAAATACAATATACATCATTACATGTAGCATGTAATGTTACTGGACGAATTATCGTGACTCTTCATGTATGTTGTTTGGTGTTTCCACATTTCTAAGACATTCATCTCTGATTTCACACATGGTGGTTGTTTTGTAGGAAGCCTGTCTGACTGCATTCAGGAAAGCTTTTGATAAGACAGTGGCGCTTGGACATCGACTGGACATTATTTTTCATTTGATACGGGTTGGTCTTTTCTACATGGACAATGATCTCATTACTAGAAATATAGACAAGGCAAAAGAGTAAGTATGATATTCTAGTCAGGACTATTCCCTATGCACAACATAGAGGTGTAATGTTTCATTTTTTTGACGTGTGAAACTATGCATACATGGAGGAAAAAATAGTTCAATACCAGTCTTTTTGGAAGTGAATACAAATTGAGTAAACCATTTTCACTAATTCTGGCTAATGAATCAGGGTAAGTGTATTTGGTAGAGACTGCTAGTGCTAGTAACTTGCAGGGACAGCTGTTGATTATCCCATGAGAACATGTACATGGAGAATAGTGAACTGACTTTACAATTTATGCACATGTATTTATGTGTGTGTGTGTTTGCGTGTGCATGTGCGTGCGTGCGTGCGTGTATGTATGTATGTATGTATGTACATGTATGTATGTATGTATGTATGTATGTATGTAAGTACATGTATGTATGTATGTATGTATGTATGTATGTATGTGTGTGTGTATGTATGTATGTATGTATGTATGTATGTGTGTATGTATGTATATATGTATGTATATGTATGTATGTATGTATGTACATGTATGTATGTATGTATGTATGTATGTATGTACATGTATGTATGTATGTATGTATGTATGTATGTATGTATGTATGTATGTATGTATGTATGTATGTATGTACATGTATGTATGTACATGTATGTATGTATGTATGTATGTATGTACATACATACATACATACATACATACTATGTATGTACGTACGTACGTACGTATGTGTGTGTGTGTGTATGTATGTATGTATGTGTGTATGTATGTGTGTGTGTGTATGTATGTATGTATGTATGTATGTGTGTGTGTGTGTGTGTGTGTGTGTATGTATGTATGTATGTATGTATGTATGTATGTATGTATGTATGTATATATCCATTTCTAGTCAAGCTTGGGAGTAAGAGTAGGATGACTGGTGTCGTCAGCTGAACATCAATGACATGCATTTTTTTCCTGACTGGAGATTTTAAAAGTTATTCATTGAATTGAAGAAATATTGGGTATTTTGGATCTTGTGAAACACAATAACATTCTTATATAGTACTAGTGATATTTGATATTTTGAATGGTTTCAGCATGATAGAAGAAGGTGGAGATTGGGATAGGCGGAATAGACTGAAGGTGTATCAAGGTGTCTACTCCATGGCAATCAGAGATTTCAAGAGTGCCACCAATTACTTCCTGGATACCGTATCAACCTTTACATCGTATGAACTCATGGATTATAACAAATTTGTCACCTATGCTGTCATAGTTTCTATGCTGTCACTTGATAGGACAGATCTCAGGCAAAAGGTAATGTCAAAAATTTATATAAACATTGTTGCTATTGTTGATATCACTCAGTGGTTGGACATTAATTTGGTGTTTTCGTAAAATTTTAAAGTGAAAGTGGGTAGGGATATTTGGGTCTTGCCTTTCCCCTATGCCTGGCATTAAACCTTTTAAACATAATTTTAGAATCAAATACATATATGACTACGTAGCAAAATGCCAGGCATAGGGGGCAGCCAAATAACCCCAACACGACTAGGTTCCAGGCATGGGAAGATGTACATGTAGTCTGTAAGGTATGCCACGGCGGGGCGCCCTCACAGATTGGATGTGGTAGAGTTGATAATTATTTACACAATTCCCTCTATGTATGTAACAGCAATGGCCACACGTAACAGAAAAAATAACAAAACCATCAAAACTACGATGATATTGAATTTTAGGTACAACAGAAAGGCACATGTATATGTGCATGTAGGTTGATGGGTAATATCTTGTTCAAGTTATGGGACTAATGTCGAAGGGTAATTAATTATGTATTTATTAAACTCGTGAAGGCCAGATGCTTCTCGACTCTAAGCTTGTGCTTGTAACTAGTCTGGTCCCTGGCATATAATTTATTAGTTGGCTGTGGTGAGAAGGTCACATCTTGGCATGTTTGCTTGACTGCCACCCAACTATTCCAGCATAACTGTAGAATATTGACAGCCTTCCCTATCTAGGGAAGTATATAAAGTTGCTTCAAAACCCTAGATGTAGTCATTGGGATATGTTAAGAGAAGGGACTGTGTAGAGGTACAAAAATGTACTTAGTACCCCTTTTTTTTGGCCTACAGTATCTCTCACTAACCAGTAGAGGTTTAAAGTGTGGCAGGATCTGTAATAAATGCATGAAGAATGTTTTAAAATCCAAGGTTTATTTTTGGAGGGAGAGCATTTGTGCAGCACATGCTCTTTCTTTGAAAGTGAATTTGGCTTTCTAGTATTCAAAATGATATAAGTTGTAAGCAAGAAATGTGTTGCAGCTATTGAAACTTAACTCCAAAAAGCTACAGCAGATACAACAGAAATATAATGTAACATCAGATATGCAAAGGATAGTTTATATATCAGCTCTCAGTCCTTTCAGTCCACCAGATTTGTCACAGCTGTTTTGACCTTGTGAAAACCCTGTATAGGTTGCACTGCTTGCTATTTGACATCTTGACTGCATGTTCAGTATAAATAATGCCTGAAAATGATTTTTTTGTGTTTCAGGTAGTGAAAGGTTCTGAAATATTAGAAGTCTTGCATAGTTTATCAGATGTGAGGACTTTCCTGTTTTCACTCTACGATTGCAGATATGCTGACTTTTTCAAATCCCTTGGTAAGTGAGAAACACTCGACTTATTTAACCTTCTTCAGGTCAAGTCAGTGCCTAGTGTATCTATAGTCATGTATGGCAGAGATTCCCACTGAAATGTGGTGGTAAAACTGGTGACCACGTATCCAGACATTGTCAAACATTAGCAGTCTCTGCACACCTTCAGAGGTTTATGAGAACAAAACCAATAGTTCAGAGTCTTTCCCTTGTATGTGCTCCTGAACATGTAAAAAATAAGCGGGAATGTGAGCAATCGGTTTCTAGTAGTTGCCATTTTCTCTGGCCTATAATCAATGAATAGGCCATCCCATCATTAACTGATTATGTTATTATTGCAGCTAAAGTGGAACAAATGTTGAAGGTAGATCGTCTGATGGCACCACATTATCGGTACTACGTCAGAGAGATGAGGATATTAGCGTACACACAATTACTGGAGTCATACAGAAGTTTGACTCTACAGTACATGGCTGATGCTTTTGGTGTTAGCATTGACTTTGTAGATCAGTAAGTTTTGATTTTATTAATTTCCAGTCCACAAATTATGATCCAACTTTTGTGTACAGTGAGAACAGTGTCTTGAGAATTCTGATAATTCCACTGTTCTGGTTGACTTTGTAGATGTGTTGAGTTTTGACTGTATTCATTTTCAGTCCAGACTACCTAAGTACAGACTATCTCAGTCCAGACTATCCCTATATCTTCATGTGAACAAACTTTAGTTGCTTCATTACTGCTTCACAGCTGGTTGACTCCATCCTTTTCAGATGTTGTCCCCTAGTCCAAAGCTTGGTGAAAACCCTGCCCAAAGTTAGCATAGATACCACACTGTCCTGTTCTACCTACATCATACATTGTATTCATGTGTACATTTGAAACAAGAAAGCATAGACTGCAGATTATTATGATCAAAGTGATTCAAATAAGACACAGTAACCATGGTAACTGACCTTGTCTATCTTCTTTGTGTTACTTACAGAGAGTTGTCACGATACATAGCCGCTGGCCGTCTTCATTGTAAAATTGACAAAGTTGGAGGAATTGTAGAAACAAACAGACCTGACAGTAAAAACTGGCAATACCAGGTAAGATATCAACAGGGCTTATCAAAACTTGTATCAAAGTTTATTTTGGATCCACAAAAATCTAACAAGTCTGAAAATATCAGCCTGATACATAAAGTCAGTATCTATAGGCATTGATTGAGCTGTTTGAATTTGCACACTGATATAGGGAGTCTTTGTGTGCTGAGCCTCATGTTTTCAATGTATGGAGGTTTTCTGTTGTATGTGTACTGGTAAGATGTTGATATAAATACTGAAGACTCCCTAGCGTGCAGGCACAGTGGAAACTGATGTATAATCGCTGGATATCAGTCTTTTCCTTGACTGTTCAGGTATTTTGGAAATATTACTATTATAATTGTGCCTTACAGCAAGTATTTCAAACTGTTGAAAACCCCATGTAAACTTGGTCATTTTAAGAATGATGACAAGGCGATATATCTTTCAAAAGGAAATCTCCAAAAGAAAGCAGTTCTTCCCTCCCTAAAAATCTTTGTTTTCATTAATCTTTACAGGAAACGATAAAGAAAGGAGATTTATTGCTGAACAGAGTACAGAAATTAAGTCGTGTTATAAATATATAAACCTTCACATTCCAAGAACTACTGACAACAGTATGGACCGCACACACAACAACTTTGAATGTCCTTGTGGGAAACCAGTGTAAACTCATACAGAAGACATATATGGAAACATGAAACCAAGTTATGTGTCAATATGTTATGTTTTCAACTATTGACAGTTTTCATTTAATTAACAGACCATACTATATTATATTGAACCATTAAAAGCCACACAAATGTTTCCACTTTGGAAGAACAACATTTTCCCTTGTTTTTTTTTACATTGATAGTTACAGTATACTAGTCCAGCAGGTATTTATGAAGTGCAACTTCTTCAGACCATTTTGTCCTGCCAATTATTCTACGGTTTTCGGGTGTATATCAGGTGATATCAACACGCAACAAAAGGACAAACTCTGGGGCATTTATTTGATATAACACTGGTTCAAGTGTATGCACTTTACATGTTTATAGGGAGAAAGTACTACTACAAAAAGAATGTTATCAGCAAACCAAAAGAGACACAAACTAAAATGATTGGTGTTGCATGTACTAGAGTAAACAAGTTGGTTATAGTGATGCCTTGTTTATGTGCATGTAATCACCCCATAAGCAAGATATCATAACACTGCATAGAATAAATGTATGGCCACTCTAGGAAAACATAGTACACATCAGAGACTCCACCCTACTTTGATTGTAATTTATGATTTCTGTTGATAACTTATAGCAATATTATTCAACAATAGTTTTAGTTGGTGTCTATCTGAGTTTGCACAGAGCATGCTTTCCATAGTAGTATCGTACATAAGTTTTGTAAACCCTTGTTGTAGCCTGTTTTTCAGAGGGTAGCAGTTCTGTCATATTTCACAAATTCAATCATGCCATCACGTCTACATATTTCTTGTACACTTTATCTTTTATTTTGTACTTGTTTTACATTTATTAGCTGAGATCAAAATAGAAATTATGACATGTATGACAAGTTATGTTTTTGCTAAATGAAATAAAATGTTTTCATTTAGAAATCCTTTGTGAGGAATATGAAGTGAATTCACGTATTACACAAAAGAAATAATGTCTGACTCAACACTTGCATTGTATGTGCATGTGTGCATACATGCATGTATGTATGCATTGTGTGGTGTGGTTCTGTAGTTCAGTGATGTGTGTATGCATGTGTGTTGTTTGTGAAGTGTGGTATGCTGTGTGTGCATGTATATATGTGTATTGGTAAATCACTTGGTAATGACAAGTGATAGCATAGTGTGCTTAGATTTGCATGTGTGTGGATATTTACAGTATGATGTGATGTGAACTTTAAATGATATAAACGGTACTTCAAATGTAATAAGGATGAAACAAGTCAAAAAGTAACCACATAAGAGACATTGTCTCACGCAGTGCACCTTGGAACAGGAACATTGCCGTACTTGTCACATTCAAAATTACCTTGTCCTCTATTGTCCCATAAAACAAAACATTCTTAAAGCTGAAGTCAAGGTTTATATGCACCTTGGAATCCTGGAATATCAAACAACTGGAAAATTGACTTTAAAAATAGCAATAATGAAACAGCAGCAAAAAAAAAACTGTTCCATTCGATGTCCAATACTTGAATGTTGCGTTGCATGTCAGCCTACTCGTATGGTACTTGATTGTGGGGATTTTTATTTTTTTAATTTTTTTTAGTAGCAATGTTCTTTTTTTGGTGCCAAATACTGAAATATATACTAGAGGAAAACTTATGTTCAAAAAGAGAAATCAAAGATGGTTGTGTGATCTATATTTTTTCTCAAACTGAAATGATATACTTCTAATTATTAAGTATGCCACTGTTGCATTATTTTTACATGAGCCACAGTTTGTAATGATTAGGGTTTCTAGGAAAGGACTTGTTGGCATATGGATGTATACACATACACACATATGTACCATACATACATACATACATACATCCATACATACATGCATGCATATCTACATAATTATAGATACATACATACTTACATGCATACATACACACACCCATATACATACATACATACATCCATCTGCTACACACATACATTCATACACACATACCATATGTGGTGACCCACTATATATCTTGTCTTGAAACATCGGATTACATTTATTGATTGGGACTGTATCACTCGTTCCTCATGCACTTCTTTTTACCATACAACACATACACACACACAACCTACCAGAATTTTAATACACAATAAATTCCTGTTAGTTGACATGCAGTTCTTTTTATTTTGTTACCCAAAATATCACCATAAGTAAAATAGAAATATACAACATAATAAAATACAAACACTGGAAAATAGTACATCACTATAAAATTGAGCTGTTTAGTTTTACAGGATAAGTAAATGGATATACATTCGTATTTCAAAGTAACTATTTTGGACTGATGTAGTGGTTATTGGACTGCTTATTAACTTCACTAAACAAACTCAAAGTCAAAGTCAGTGAAATATGTTGGACTATCTGGTACTAAACAACATATTTCACGTGTCAGTTAATGAAAAGATAAAAACAAAAGATTGTACACATTGGTCACTAGGGGTGGTATTCAGAAATAGCTGACCCAGAAATGGATCAGAATTGTTCAGCACCATTGCCCATTTTCAAAATTCTCCTTTCTCCACATAATCGCATTTCATAATAACATGTTGATTTATTTATTTATTGTTCAACTAGTTAGTCGGTTATAGTAAGTTAGTCAGTTATAGATAGTTAAAGTTGATAAGCTTTATCATTTTTTACCTTCAGTAAGGAAAGGTATGTTTTAGTGATGTTTGTCTGTCTGTGCATATATGTCCATCTGTGTATGTATGTATGTCTGTCTGTCTGTCTGTGTCATCATTTTTCTCAAAAACGGCTGGCTCAATTCAAACGAAATTCAGTGTACTTATTCTTTTGGGTAATGGCTAGTGGCGGTTGGGTTTTGGTAAACATTCTATGAATATTAAAGAGTAGTTTCATAAATAACAAAATTTGGTAATTGGGCAATATCTTAGTAACTAGTGCATGATTTGAAGTTTCTACCTATCAATTTGGCTCATACGTTGATAAAAACACAGTTGATGTAGCTATCTTAGTGATTCATTTGCATCATTAATGATTTTCAGTAATCATGCAAGATAAGTATGCAATTGTCAGATTTCATATCATTTAATGTTATCAATTTTATCAATTAAATGGTATGTAATAAGGTCACACATGGTAGCAATTATAAATGCCCAAGCTCATACACACATCCAGTATGTTTGGATGTTTGTTACAGACTGTACCATCTGCAGCAGAACTAACTGAACAGAAGAGTTTACAAGATAACGCTACCAGCGAAAATACAACCTGCATGAAAATCAAGATTCATTGATATCTCACATCACGATGAGATAAAGCAGTACAGCAAACATACACAACCACTGCAAGAACTATGACAAGGTCAGCATGTCCATGTTCAAAATCCCATTAACGAAACATGGAGTCCATTTTGGGAGGACATTTGTATTTTTCTAGAGTTATAATTGAAAAACTATTATCGTTTATATCGTCAAAACATTATAATATTAACAATGATGTAGTTTATGACAACAAAGATTTAAAATCATTCCAACTTTGGATAAAGTACGGACAACTGGAGGATACTGTTGGCATGTCATCGTCTGTCATTCTGATAACTGAGAAGGCCAAGTGCCACTATATTCCTTCGTGTGTATAACATTCCACTGTACAAATCATCGAAAAAAAAGAGAACATGTTGGCACTTATATAAACATCTGTGTGTCCATCATTTATCCCTGCGTTTCAAATAGAAAAACTTTACCGTTTATATTGTCAAAAGTGACATTTTGGACCATACACTTTCTTTATTTCTGCTTCTGCTACTGACTTCCAATGGTCTGAATTAAAACAAGTGAGGTATTACTATGCATGGACTATTTTATGATTATGAGTAACGTACATATATTGTGACATCACTCTGTATCAAATTTAAACTTTCATGCACACACCTATAGCTAACTATCAGTGTTGAGAAGAGGAGCCCATAGCCTACCAGTAAGAACATACAAATTAAGATGGCAGGAAATTTGGGAGGACACTTGTATTTTTCTAGAGTCATTATAGAAAAACTTTTACCATTTATATCGTCAAAATGTTATCATATTAATAGTGACAAAGTTTATGACAACAAAGATTTAAAATCATTGCAACTTAGGATAACGTACGGACAACTGGAGGATATTGTTGGCATGTCATCGTCTGTCATTCTGATATCTGAGAAGGCCAAGTGCCACTAGTCACAAGAGAGGACTGATTCTATAGAGATGAACTGAACAGTTCAAAATGGCGTGTTATTTAGGAGGTGAGATGTTAAGTTGGATACACTCATCTCACACGGGAGTAGAAGCGTGTCTACGCAAAGCAAGAGATTTGATATTCTGGCCAAATCACAATGTTGAGGGCGGGAAGATGAGTTATTTGCATCATTCAAAAGATCGCATGACAGTCCTCCATATTGGAGAGGTATTGCAACAAGATACGATAGCAAAAATGACATTTTGGACCATACACTTCTTTATCTCCGCTTCTGCTACTGACTTCCATTGGTCTGAATTAAAACAAGTGAGGTATTACTATGCATGGACTATTTTATGATTATGAGTAACATACATATATTGTGACATCACTCTGTATCAAATTTAAACTTTCATGCACACACCTATAGCTAACTATCAGTGTTGAGAACAGGAGCACATAGCCTACCAGTAAGAACATACAAATTAAAGATGGCAGGAAATTTGGGAGGACACTTGTATTTTTCTAGAGTCATAGAAAAACTTTTACCATTTATATCGTCAAAATGTTATCATATTAATAGTGACAAAGTTTATGACAACAAAGATTTAAAATCATTGCAACTTAGGATAACGTACGGACAACTGGAGGATATTGTTGGCATGTCATCGTCTGTCATTCTGATTACTGAGAAGGCCAAGTGCCACTAGTCACAAGAGAGGACTGATTCTATAGAGATGAACTTAACAGTTCAAAATGGCGTGTTATTTAGGGGGTTTGAGATGTTAAGTCGGATACACTCATCTCACATGAGAGTAGAAGTGTGTCTACGCAAAGCAAGAGATTTGATATTCTGGCCACGTATCACAATGCTGAGGGCGGGAAGATGAGTTATTCGCATCATTCAAAAGATCACATGGCAGTTCTTCATATTTGAGAGATATTGCAACATGATACGATAGCAAAAATACGACATTTTGGACCATACACTTCTTTATCTCTGCTTCTGCTACTGCCTTCCATGGTCTGAAGTGAGGTAAGACCATATTACTACGCATGGACTATTTTATGATTATGAGTAACCTACATGTATATTGTGAAGTCACTCTGTATCAAAGTTCAACTTTCATGCACACACCTATAGCTAATTATCAGTGTTGAGAAGAGGAGCCCATAGCCTACCAGTAAGAATATACAAATTAAAGATGGCAGGAAATTTGGGAGGACGCTTGTATTTTTCTAGAGTTATAATAGAAAAACTTTTATCGTTTATATTGGTAAAACATTATAATATTAATAGTGATGGAGTTTATGACAACAAAGATTTAAAATCATTGCAACTTAGGATAACGTATGGACAACTGGAGGATATTGTTGGCATTCACACAGCATTATCCTTGACTTTGATGTCACTGTACATGGTACTCTAAGCTTCCAAACCCATTGGTCTCTGAAAGAATTACTATATAAATGCACCTTGCACAGAACAAGTGGCCTATGGTAATTATAGGCATGTATGTCAATAGAGTAGTTATGTCCACAGGCCAACTCATCTATAGGTTTCTATAAGTTTCTATAGGCATGAGTGTCTATAGGCCAAACCGCCAATAGGATCCTATAGGTATGAATGTCTATAGGCCAACTCGCCTATAGATTTCTATAAGTTTCTATAGACATGAGTGTCTATAGGCCAAACCACCTACAGGTTTCTATAAGTTTCTATAGGCATGAGTGTCTATAGGCCAAACTGCCCATAGGATCCTATAGGCATGAATATCTATAGGCCAACTCACCTATAGGTTTCTATAAGTTTCTATAGGCATGAGTGTCTATAGGCCAAACCGCCTATAGGATCCTATAGGTTTCTATAAGCATGAATGTCTATAGGCCAACTCGCCTATAGGTTTCTATAGGATCCTATAGGCTATTTCTGTAAGGATGCAGCTGTGTTCACATTACTTGTCCCCAAGACTTACAGTCAACAATTCATTAGTCTTACTCATTTTCTTGTATCATTTCAGGAAAGACCTCTAGTCATCACAAGAGATAATCCACAACAATTTGCTAACGTTTGGTAAGTGTCGGCCATAGGCTTGTACAAAGCTGAATTAGCAGCATCAAATGCAGTTGATTACTCTGGTGAGTGTCTCTTTCAGGTGTCTTTAAATTCTGCACTATGGAAACATGCTAAATTGTCTGGCCCCATTGCATTGCTTGCACTCAGTTTATAAGCATAGTGGGATATTAGTACTATGACATGCCAAACAACAGTATGACATGGATTTTTTCGACTTGTTTGTATTTTTGTAGATTAAAATTTTATTCACTCTAAATCTTGAGCAGACAAAGAATTGAAAATTTATTTTTCCATGACGATGAACTACTTGTAAGTCGACCCTATTTCAAACCCACTGACCCTAACCATTTTGTTCGCATATTAGCAAAAAGGGAAAATGTTACAGTTTTCCCTTGGACAGGGGATCTCCATCTAACACACACGATTTTGATGTAGTTTTTAAGTATCTCAATTATGTTGAGCCCAATTTTGTAGTAGTAACACTCTGGCTGTCCATATTGATTATGCAGTACAGAAGTAATATGTGGCAACTTTTCTCCCATTCACTAGGAACTCCTCTGAATGAAGCAATTGACCTGGTCTTCACCAAAGAAGAGTTAATGAAGTGTGGAGGTCTAGGATTAAGAAAGAATAAGGATAAAGATGAAAGACCCCACTGGACCCTCATCGTGTAGAGGCAATTAGAGGTAAGTCCAACACAGGTGCATATTTTAGACCCCACTTCATTTATTCGGTGGAAGTCTTATATTTTCCTTGAAATTTTATCGTAAATAAATTTGAATTCAGATCAATCTATGAAACCACATGGGCCTTTAAAAGTCATCCCCCAAAATACTCGATGGCATTATGAAACTTACAAAACAGAAATATACTTTTTTTGTCAGCACATGTAAATCTTACATTCATTCTGTTATGTTTTATGTTTTAGTGTATCTAGCAGCCAAGGAGAAAGACAGGGGCATTACTAAGAATTTGCCAAAAAAATCCTTTAACATCAAATTCCAAAATAAGATCGGAAATGCAAGAAGAGACCTTGCCAAAGCTAGACTGACCTCTGTTTAAATATATCAGTGATAGGGAAGTCAACACACCCTGTGCCACACCTGCATTTAACTGGAAAACAGCAATTTGAAATTTGCTTTCTTGAAAGCCAATAAGAAAATGCCATATGTCATTGGAATGATAACATATTCTAACTATTTGTACATGTTGCTTTATCTTGACAACTTTACCTGCCAGGCAGTGACTGGAACAGTGTGGCTTTAGAACATGTACTTAATAAATTTTATATATAAATTTTAAGAGAAATAAATGGCATCAACAGCAGAGGTCTGCTTTGTGTGTTTTATCTTGAGTGTTTGCAGTGATAAGGTGAGTCTCATCGTGTGTTAAAAATTGTTATGCAAAGGTGAGTCTGGGCTGCTTTTCACTGATAGTTCTAGCCACCCTTTCCAAACCCAGTGTAAATTGTATAGGCAAAATTAGTTAAATTAAACCCCAGTGAAAATTAGTTCTTTTTTCAGTATTCTATTATATATTACAAGATACTTGCAATGATCAATCTCTTGTGCCCATTGAGAGACAATATGGTCTTGTAAAAATACATATGCTGACATGCAGAATAATAGCATGTGTTATATAGCATTTTCACATGCTTATTCATAAGCTTGTACATGCTTATTGAGCAATAAGCAGTCCATAATCATGTGTATAGGCCGAATTATTTAAATGAGCTAAGTATGCACATGCTTATATTGCATGTACATGGTTATTCACAAGCATGCACATGCTTATTCACAAGCATGTACATGCTTATTCACAAGTTATGTACACGCTTAAATAAGCATGCACATAAGCATGCACATACTTAGCTCATTTAAATAATTCGGCCTATACACATGCTTATGGACTGCTTATTTGCCCATACATGCCTATATACTTATAAGCATGTAGAATAGGTATGTGCATGCTTATTCTACATGCTTCTCACATATATGTCAGTTCTGTAAGGGTCTGTATCAAATTTAAACTTTCATGCACACACCTATAGCTAACTATCAGTGTTGAGAAGAGGAGCCCATAGCCTACCAGTAAGAACATACAAATTAAAGATGGCAGGAAATTTGGGAGGACGCTTGAATTTTTCTAGAGTTAAAATGGAAAAACGTTTACCGTTTATATCGTCAAAATGTTATAATATTAATAGTGACAAAGTTTATGACAACAAAGATTTAAAATCATTGCAACTTAGGATAACGTACGGACAACTGGAGGATATTGTTGGCATGTCATCGTCTGTCATTCTGATAACTGAGAAGGCCAAGTGCCACTAGTCACAAGAGAGGACTGACTCTAAAGAAATGAACTTAACAGTTCAAAATGGCGTGTTATTTAAGAGGTTTGAGATGTTAAGCCACGTACACTCATCTCACACAGGAGTAGAAGCATGTCTATGCAAAGCAAGAGATTTTATATTCTGGTCATGTTTCACAATGTTGAGGGCGGGAACATATGAGTTATTTGCATAATTCAAAATATCGCATGACAGTCCTCCATATTGGAGAGATATTGCAACAAGATACGATTGCAAAAATGCGACATTTTGGACCATACACTTTCTTTATCTCTGCTTCTGCTACTGACTTCCATTGGTCTGAATTAATACTAGTGAGGTAGTACTATGCATGGACTATTTTATGATTATGAGTAACATACATATATTGTGACATCACTCTGTATCAAAGTTCAATTTTCATGCACACACCTATAGCTAAGTATCAGTGTTGAGAAGAGGAGCCCATAGCCTACCAGTATGAACATACAAATTAAAGATGGCAGGAAATTTGGGAGGACGCTTGTATTTTTCTAGAGTTATAATAGAAAAACTTTTACCGTTTATATCGTCAAAACGTTATAATATTAATAGTGACAAAGTTTATGACAACAAAGATTTAAAATCATTGCAACTTAGGATAACGTACGGACAACTGGAGGATATTGTTGGCATGTCATCGTCTGTCATTCTGATAACTGAGAAGGCCAAGTGCTGCTAGTAACAAGAGAGGACTGGCTCTATAGAGATGAACTTAACAGTTCAAAACGGCGTGTTATTTAAGGGGTTTGAGATGTTAAGTCGGATACACTCATCTCATATGGGAGTAGAAGCGTGTCTATGCAAAGCAAGAGATTTGATATTATGGCCACGCATCACCATGCTGAGGACGGGAAGACGAGTTTATATTTGCATCATTCAAAAGTCTGTGTGGTAGTCCTCCATATATGTCAACACATACCAATTTTATTTTTGAGTGATGATAAATATGTTTTGTTTAGTTTTTTGACATTTTTTTTGTTATCAATATCTGTAGGTGTTCTATTGAATGAACTGATTGACATCATCTTCGCCTTTGAAGAGCTGGCAAATAGTTGTGGCATGGGGAAGCGATTAAAGAGAAGTGGTGTGGAATCTAAAGTACCCTTGGACAGCCATCGAATCGAGGCAATAAAAAGTAAGATAATTAAAAGGAGCATTGTATATTGATAATTATTTATCTTGTATTACAGTGAACCAAGATATTAACATGCAATCTTATATTCGTGCTATAGGAAATAGATTATGCACATTTTAATTTTAGACCCAAGGTATTCAGTGTTGTTTGTGCACATAAACAGTGTGTTGAGAACAATGAAATTTGACATTAGGCTACTGTAATTAGAGATGCTTACTGTAAAGTACAGACAGTGCATTAAATAAAAATTTGTTTCTCCTTGTACCATGATAGTGATGGCAGTCGATAGTAACACTGTATGAAAATGTTATTCTGAGACTGACTTGCATCTAAAATAATTTACATCGATCTACAGTCACACAGTTTTATTTTCATGTTCATGATTGGGCATAAAATTAAAACTGCCTAAAAATAATTTCCAGGTTCATAGTATTACCTGACATAGAGTTACACACCCAAAATAGAGGTGTAATCAAGCAACCACAAACTTAAAGAAAAAAGAAACCGTCTGATTTTGTGCAACACAAATTTGCCAACTCCACTAATTGCTGGATCCCATGGAGCCATGCATAGCAACAAATATACTTGTTCCACTCTGACCTCAAGTGTGGCATGAAATAATAGCAGCTTTTAGGATTGCATGAATATAGACTACAGATGCAAATGAATGTCTAATGAGCATGGTTGTTTCTTTGGATTTACTATGCACGTAATAACCCACTTGTCAGCTTTTTGTGTGTAAGATATAATATGCATTATGAGTTTAGTAAGTTGATTTTTAACAAGTCACTATAACTTTTAAAATGCAAATGCTTGAGCTTGGTGTTCCTATGAAAAATGCAACCGTGACTTCAATCAGATACTAATGTACACCTTTGTTTTATCTATAGAGTACCTGTTAGTGAGATAACAGGATTCAGGAATAAAATATGACATCACAGAGACAGCTTTCAATAAAAAAAGTTATCAATAAAATAAGCAACGCAAAACGTAAGCATGACCTGGCAAGACTGATATCTTGTAATACCAGTAGTTCTGAAAAATGAAAAAGTTCCCATTGAATGTTTTAGAACCAAAGTTCTTGTTTTTCTGTAAGTTTTGAGTCTGTATCAAAGTGATTTTTAGAGTTTAAGATATATCACTTCCAATTGTACTTTATCATCTATTTTTAGTTCAACAGTATAGTAACAAGAAGTAAATAAATGAAGATTTCTTAGTATATTTTGATTCTGTGCAGGTTTATTGTGTATAGAAGTTCTGTAGTGAAGTCTAATCTGGTGAGTAGTGGACATCCTTTTAAATATGTATTCAAAGAGGTAAAAAAAAACACCCCAATTTGCACTTCTACATCACATTCATGAAGTGGATTGGCATATATTTTGTGTATTTGCAAGCTGTCAAATTCCAGTGTACTGCTGAATAACAAACAGTTTACAGGCTAATATCTTAACCTTTACATGCAGGCCTTGCTAGCAGTTGAACTGCTAAGCTCATTTAAATATTTCGGCCTATACACATGCTAAGGAACGGCTAGTGAACTGTGAAGGCTTAACTAGCAGTTGAACTGCTAATCTTGAAGGTTAAGGAGCAGGCCTTGCTAGCAGTTGAACTGCTTAGATCATTTAAATATTTCAGCCTATACACATGCTAAGGAACTGCTAGTGAACTGCTAAGGCCCTATGTACTGCTTATGATGGGCAAAAATAACAGTTTAAAGGCTAATATCTTAGCCTTTACATGCTAATATGAACGTTAAGCGCAGGCCTGCAAGAGAACTTCATCCAACAGGCTAAATTTTTAACTACAGGAAAGAAAGGCACAGAAGAGGAGCAGAATATTTCCATGCTGCAGTTCATGTTGTAAATGCTCCAATGGCTATCACAGATAAAAATAATGATGAAGAGGTCATATCATTTTATTGATTAATATGTACAGTGCTATTCCTGATGAAACATGTGACACCGTTGTTCTTCATGGCCAGGCTGGTACTATCAGAAACAGGGATCACCATACTCACACATGCAAGAAAATCCTTTGTAGAATTAGAAGACACAACTCTTCAAATAGATTTTTACTTTCTATGTGACTAAATGGTGACATGATTTTAAAAGAAATTAATGATAATAAATAAATAAATACAGTCACTATAAATTGTCTGTGATATGCAGGAAATGGCCAGACTTTGATAACTAACCCTGAAGGCCAAGGTCAAAAGTTAAGGCCTCAAAAGAAATTGTACATCATAATAATATTATGGATAGACACTTGAATTGAGATTCCATGTACTAAAGATGTTGAGTTATGCAGTAAATCAAGATTGCTTATTACAAATATGACCACCATTCATTTAAAAGTTATCACGATGAGCACCAAAAGTAATGCATGTATTATATATTTCTCTCCTCTTGTTCTGCATTACCATTAGGCATCATTTTGAAAGAAATTGCCCACACATAAATGATACAGATGGTCTGCAAGATGCAAGAAGTAGCTTGATTTTGAATATTTGACCCAGGTCTTGGTCGAGGTCAAAGGTCACATTCTTACAAGAAAGCTTGTATATGATTATATGGGGTTAGACACTTCAATGGACTCTCTAATAATTGTATTAATTTAAAAGTTTTTTGACGGTTTGCAGAAATATATTGATTTGTTACTCCAAATACAGCTGTAATTTAGTAAGAAGTCACATGAGGACTAATCCTAAACAATGTGTATATTTTCTTCTCCTATATTATCAAGAAATTGGCAACAAATAAATAGAACAAGGTGGCTAATATATGATAAGAAATGGCTGAATTTTAATAACTGACCCTGAAGGTGAAGGTCAAAGGTCAGTGTCTTTAAAGAAATCACAATCATTGCAAACACACATAGCTCGCAAATAAACATCACAACATGTTATCCAACCTGCAAAACAATATTATGAATAGTTTAGAATCAAATCCAGCTAGTTTTTGTAACATTGAGTTGTTTGACGTCCTTGCCAACTGAGTACCTGGTAAACTGAGACACTAATGTATGCATGAATACAGAATATGATGTGCAGCATTGAATATTTCACTGAAACGTACCACAGTACATGTAACTCTGTGTGTGTGTGTGTGTTTGTGTGCGCGCCTGTCTGTGTGTGTGTGTGTGTGTGCGTGTGTGGTGTCACAAATCCGTTGTTATAATTACTACATCATGACATAATTATTAAGTGTCAATCTGTATTGACAGTACCATGAGCCTCATTTTCATCTTTAGAGTCAGAGAATACCACGCAAACTAACACGTATACTATATCAAAGTTTAGGCTGTCCCAATCCTACCAACTGAATGTTGTTTTGAAATGCAAGGAATTTCCTTCTGATTAGGAACAACAGATTAGTTACATGTGTACACTTCTGAATTTGGACAACATGTTCTTTCTTCACACACTGAAAAAGGACACGAAATATAGTTTACCACACTGAAAACTTTGATAGGTAAAGGCAGTTTATGACATCTTTACATTTGAAGCAATTGTTATCATTTTTAGTTAGATTTTGTGTACTGTTTGACAACATTTGACAAAAAAACCCACTTTAAACGGAATTAAAGAAACCTCTTTTCAAAGTATGTTACGTCACCTCAAAGACATCAGGGTATAAGAGACTATGACCACCCCTAAGAATGGTCAAGTATTACTGTGGTCTTTGCATTAATTTAGTCGTAACATGTATATATTCGTATGAGGCTACAATGATTTTCACAACTCTGTGACAGATTGTTACATTGAGTACATACACAGTACTGCATCATTTGTTACGGAAGAAAGTTTATACTCTGAAAAGGTAAGACACTGTATCTTTGTATTCATTATTAAATTGTTATACCCTACCAACTCTATGTTTACTTAGCTTCATTATCGCTGATCGTGTTGATCTATAACCCTTTCTGATATTAATGATGTATGACACATCTACTACATTACACGGTATATGTAACACGCACACTTTATAGAGCTGGTGTTACATTTCAGCTTTGAGTTGCGTTCACACTGTATCTACAACATTCACTGGAACCACATAAGTTATCAATTATAGACAACACATCAAAACATTGGCACAATTCAGGATAAGTTACCATAGTCTTGCAATTGAGAAGGGACGCCACACACAACCTAAAACTCCAACTGAAAATAGACTACTGTAACATATAGTATGTATGACAAATTGTCATACGATAGCAGACGAAGAACATCATTTGATACATTGCAAACTCTAAACAAAGCAAAGAGATAAATTATTAAATGTATCAAATTTATGTCAATTCAGAATTCAATAGTAAAAAGAGCAAATTCAATTAATAATGCAATCAAAACAAAAAGAGATTATAATTGCTCTCTGTATGTATCTAAACTTATGTAAAAATATTTAATCAGAAATTGTTTTTTTTTTAAACATTAGCCTATTTCATTATAGTGTTTTTTAATATCTTTATTACACTTTTATACCCAAATAGAATGGTAAATTTTCTATATGGTTGTAATGAAGCTAAATCTTATCTTATATACCTTATGTAAAAAGCCAACGTACGATACAGCTGCTTCTAAATTTATGGAAAACCCTGAGACATTTCCAGGGTAACAGAACCATACTATATGTGCATAACAAAAGACTTTTCTGTCAGCATATAGTGAACCCTCTCCTTGACTATCTATGCATTTTTTAAAAATCCCTTTTTGAGTGCTAGAGGTGCTATCATGATCAAGTACAATACATGTGAGTAATGACTGACAAGTTGCACAGTGGTGAAATAATAAGTAATACTGATGGTCTTTTACAGGATATTAGAATGGACTATTTGATAGCAATCCTACTCCTTGGAGTACTTCTCCAAACAGTCAACACACAAGAAAGTGATGGCCAATGTCTAAATATCTGTACTAATTCCTGGCCTGACACTAGAGGGCCACAAGGACCACCTGGTGCACCTGGTATTTCAGGACCTGTGGGAAGACAAGGTAGGAACTTTAACTTGTACACCTGGTATTACAGGACCAGTAGGAAGACAAGGTAATTTTTTAACTTGTACACCTGGTATCGTAGGACCAACAGGGAAGGCATGGTAAAAATTTAACTTGTACACCTAGTATTACAGGAACAGTAGGAAGACAATGTAAGCATTTTAACTTGTACACCTGGTATTGCTGGACCAGTAGGGAGACAAGGTACACCTGGTATTACAGGACCAGTAGAGAGACAAGGTTGGCATTTTAACTTGTACACCTGGTATTATAGATCCAGTAGGAAGACAAGGTAGGCATTCTAACTTGTACACCTGGTATTACAGGACCAGTAGGAAGACAAGGTAGGCATTTTAACTTGTACACCTGGTATTATAGATCCAGTAGGAAGACAAGGTAGGCATTTTAACTTGTACACCTGGTATTACAGGACCAGTAGGAAGATAAGGTAGGCATTTTAACTTGTATACCTGGTATTACAGGACCAGTAGGAAGACAAGGTAGGCATTTTAACTTGTACACCTGGTATTACAGGACCAGTAGGAAGACAAGGTAGGCATTTTAACTTGTATACCTGGTATTACAGGACCAGTAGGTAGACAAGGTAGGCATTTTAACTTGTACACCTGGTATTACAGGACCAGTAGGAAGACAAGGTAGGCATTTTAACTTGTACACCTGGTATTGCTGGACCAGTAGGAAGACAAGGTACACCTGATATTACAGGACCAGTAGAGAGACAAGGTTGGCATTTCAACTTGTACACCTGGTATTGCTGGACCAGTAGGAAGACAAGGTACACCTGGTATTACAGGACCAGTAGAGAGACAAGGTTGGCATTTCAACTTGTACACCTGGTATTGCTGGACCAGTAGGGAGACAAGGTACACCTGGTATTACAGGACCAGTAGAGAGACAAGGTTGGCATTTCAACTTGTACACCTGGTATTATAGATCCAGTAGGAAGACAAGGTAGGCATTTTAACTTGTATACCTGGTATTACAGGACCAGTAGGAAGACAAGGTAGGCATTTTAACTTGTATACCTGGTATTGCTGGACCAGTAGGAAGACAAGGTACACCTGGTATTACAGGACCAGTAGGAAGACAAGGTAGGCATTTTAACTTGTACACCTGGTATTGCTGGACCAGTAGGAAGACAAGGTACACCTGGTATTACAGGACCAGTAGGAAGACAAGGTAGGCATTTTAACTTGTACACCTGGTATTGCTGGACCAGTAGGAAGACAATGTACACCTGGTATTACAGGACCAGTAGGAAGACAAGGTAGGCATTTCAACTTGTACACCTGGTATTGCTGGACCAGTAGGAAGACAAGGTACACCTATTATGCAGGACCAGTAAGAATTAAGACAAGGTGGGATTTTAACTATGTGTACACCGGGTATGCAAAGTTCATCACAGCAATATTCAAAGTCTGATCAAGATTAATATTTTTCAGGACAACCTGGTGTTATTGGTCCAGTGGGTTCTACTGGAATTAAAGGAGAAGCAGGAGAGAAGGGAGATAGAGGACAACCAGGAACAGTGGGAGAGCAAGGTAAGGAATAAATTCATTGGGGGTAATAATTGTACGCAAATAAAAAAGCTGACCTAGAACAGTCAACTGTCATAGGAATGAATTGCATGAGGAATCATATAAATCTGTCAAAATAGGTCCATAATATAAAAAACATCTTCTGAGAGAAGTCAGTGTTTATCTGTTGAGTTGTATTGCTCAGTTGAATGCAGTCAAGAGGCTAGCCATTAGATTTGAATCTGCAGATCTCATCAGTCTAGTGGCTAGCCATTAGATTTGAATCTGCAGATCTCATCAGTCTAGTGGCTAGCCATTAGATTTGAATCTCTAGATCTCATCAGTCTAGTGGCTAGCCATTAGATTTGAATCTGCATATCTCATTAGTCTAGTGGCTAGCCATTAGATTTGAATCTCTAGATCTCATCAGTCTAGTGGCTAGCCATTAGATTTGAATCTGCATATCTCATTAGTCTAGTGGCTAGCCATTAGATTTGAATCTACAGATCTCGTCAGTCTAGTGGCTAGCCATTAGATTTGAATCTGCAGATCTCATCAGTCTAGTGGCTAGCCATTAGATTTGAATCTCTAGATCTCATCAGTCTAATGGTTAGCCATTAGATTTGAATCTGCAGATCTCGTCAGTCTAGAGGCTAGCCATTAGATTTGAACTGGCAGATTTCGTTAGTCTCGTGGCTAGCCATTAGATTTGAATCTGCAGATCTCGTCAGTCTAGTGGCTAGCCATTAGATTTGAACTGGCAGATTTCATTAGTCTCTTGGCTAGCCATTAGATTTGAATCTCTATATCTCATCAGTCTAATGGCTAGCCATTAGATTTGAATCTCTAGATCTCATCAGTCTAGTGGCTAGCCATTAGATTTGAATCTCTAGATCTCATCAGTCTAGTGGCTAGCCATTAGATTTGAACTGACAGATTTCATTAGTCTCTTGGCTAGCCATTAGATTTGAATCTCTATATCTCATCAGTCTAATGGCTAGCCATTAGATTTGAATCTCTAGATCTCATCAGTCTAGTGGCTAGCCATTAGATTTGAATCTCTAGATCTCATCAGTCTAGTGGCTAGCCAATGTATTTGAATCTGCAGATCTCGTTAGTCAAGTGGCTAGCCATTAGATTTGAATCTGCAGATCTCGTCAGTCTAGTGGCTAGCCATTAGATTTGAATCTGCAGATCTCGTCAGTCTAGAGGCTAGCCAATGTATTTGAATCTGCAGATCTCGTTAGTCAAGTGGCTAGCCATTAGATTTGAATCTGCAGATATCTCGAAGCAATTTCGCTCAGTGAAAAATCATGAACCAAAAGTTGTCCATGCAAATGAGTAAACCCCTAACTGTTAGAATGATGTAAACAATGTATAAGTAGCATCCTGAGTTGACAACACTCACATGCTCAACACAGACATGATGTTAATGACTGTGTAGGTGGCTTTATTTGAATTTGAATCTGAATTTGAAGTTTCATTTCGGATCCTAATTGAACTTGATCCTCTCTGAACTCAACATGGTAAAGAAATATTCAAATTCAAACTCAGTTGAATTGAAAGAGGCCAGCCATGATTTTCTTTTTGGTTAGTCTGGGGTATACTCATTTGTATGAACAACACTTGGTCGATATGATTTCTCATTGAGCTAGATTGGGTGAAGATATCTTCAGATTCAAAATATATGCAAATTTGTTCATGCCAATCAATCTCAAAGTCTATGACATTGCTCCACAAGTTCCTGATGTTGTTCTTTCATGTCAAAGGTGAACCTGGTCTCAAAGGTCAGAGTGGACGTCCTGGAAAGGTAGGACCACAAGGTACCAAGGGAGAACAAGGCCATGATGGAAGAGATGGGGTTGGGATACAAGGTGAAAAAGGACAAAAGGGTGAAAGCCCAGACTCTGTCAAAGTAGCATTCAGTGTGGAAAGAACCTCATATTTAGCTGGGGCCAGTTATGACATAGTTATCACCTATAACAATGCTATCCTGGATGTCAATGCCGACATTGACCTAGATACTGGGGTGTTTAATTGTACAGTACCTGGTATCTACTATTTCTCATTTAATTTCAGGAATTCGGGTGGTAATGCCATGAACATTGAACTGAGACTTAATAATGTTAGCAAATTTAGCATGGCATCACAATATGGCATGCGTCAACAACAATCCAACAGTGGTATGCTTCATCTAAATCAAAATGATCAAGTCAAGCTGGTGTTAAGGGGTGGTGCAAGTAATTACATAGATGATGGTAGTGGTTGTAACTTATTCAGTGGATATCTTGTATAGCCACACTAACCCAAATACAGTCTACTCTATATTATATTCAGTGGATATCTTGTATAGCCACACTAACCACCAGATTTAAACTGGAGTGTCTCCCGTAAGGATCAAACCATAGATTTTTGGGCCTACACACATTAATTATGCAAATTATTCATAAAAGCTTTAAGATAAATCAATAAACCTTATAGTTGACATATTCACCAAATTATATTGAATTTAAGGTATGCGTTCCACAGATATAGCCTAATTACTCAAAACCATTAATTATGCAAATACAGTAATTAATGTTCATTGGATGTTTACCAAAATCTAATCAGTTTTTGCCATTAGCATAAGGAAGATGTGTAGCAAATTTCATTGTAATTGAGCCAGTCGTCTTTAAGAAAATGATGATAGACATACAGACAGACAGACAGACAGACACACACACATACAGAAGGACAGACATACAGACAGACACACACACACAGACATCCCCCTTTTAATACCTCTCGTAATCTTACGGGAGGTAAAAATACAGTCTATTTTTTTATATTCATATATCTTGTATATCCTGACTAACCAAAATACAACCTACTCTATATCCTGACTAAAGTATGACAGCTGATAATAAGCAGTACCTTAGATTACCTAATTTGTATTTGTCGTCATGTGAAGTTATTTTATACATTGTATTCACCTAGTTTTTTAGTAATTAGTTGCAAACTTCATATTTGTGACCCCTAAATGCTTACATGTACTTCCTGCAGATAAATAGTTATGAATATGTCTTGTGTATCTAACAAACATTCATGTCTGATAAGACCCATAAGACAATGGTGCATCTATGAAAGAACAACTTAGGTGAAAAAGAGCTTTAATTTTTGTGTTTCTTAGCAACTGAGCCAAATCTATGTGAATGTAAAATCATGACGTCACTCTCCAGAAGCCAAAGTTTATGAGAGTACCTTTATTTGCTAGAGTGGCAAGCCCCTTTAATAAAACTAGGTGAATGGCTACCGATACACCTCTAAAGGTGCACCAAATTCAGATAAATAGTCATGAATATGCATTGTGCATCTAATAAATATTCATGTCTGCTAAGACCAGTGTGCCCTCTAATGATAGCCACATTTTGTTGTGGGTCACTGACTAGGATTGAAATTGGCATTTCTTGTGAGTCACCACATAGTAAATTTTTAGTGCGTCACTAGAAATTGTGTGCGTCAGTGGCGTGTAAAATTGGCTTCGAGGGGACGTTGGCTAAGACCCACTTTGAATTTGTATTTCCTGAATACCATATTGAAATTCATTGTAGTCAGTGTAACCTTGCACTTAGAATTGGTATGTTATATTTGATGCTTGGACTATATTTGATTTTAATATCCAGGTATTGTATGAATAAATGTAGTTATAATTCTCAAAAATTGTGTGTTTTTTTGACATTAGATGTGAGTTGAAAGTTTTGGGTTTGAATGGATTACAGAATATAAAAGTGAAACATTGGCTGGGATGTCATTCATATCCTGTGTATATCATATGTTGGAAACGTCATGTCTGATTTAAGCCAGCTGTTTTTATGCTTCGTGTGACATAACTAGTACACATGGTTGAAATTCCATCACCTGTATGTCTTCATCACCGTCATGGACATTCCCCTTTACAGCAATGCAATGCTAGAACATTTTGATTTTAAAATGAGTGGCCTTTGTAGTCCATTTTCAGTCAGTCATGTCACAATTGAATCTTTCTTTTTATGGATTTAAATAACCTTAGCTGTGTGTGTGTGTGTGTGTGTGTGTGTGTGTGTGTGTGTGTGTGTGTGTGTGTACATCTGTCTGTGTGTGTGTGTGTACATCTGTCTGTCTGTCTGTCTATTTATCTATCTTTCAATCAATCAACCTGTCTTTCTCTTCATTGAGATGTACTTTCAGTTCTCCATCTCTACTAAAACACTGTGTTTGATTCAGTATGGCAATTCTATGACATCATAATTAAAATTAAAAAAAACTATTCCATTCTCTACCAATCTATGCATACCAATCTTGTAGCCACAATTGACAATTTTGTAATCATAATTTGGCAGGCATAAAATATGTAAATAATTTTCAAATCCAACTGTAAAAATATCCCCATTATATTACTGTCAAGTTGCATTAAAATGTTTGGACAAAAATAGTGTATTCTCTTTTCAACTGGTATATTTCTCTTTTCAACCCTTAAAATAGAACAGAGGAGTTAAAACGAAGCATGAGCCCTACAGGAATTACTTCAACTATTGTAAATTTGTAATCAATGAAACAGGTCGTTTATATTTAGGAAATAAGACAATTTGGTATGCAAGCAAATTCTGTCTATCAACCACTGTCAAACAAATGGCGCTAAACAGTACGATAGTAAGTGAGATGTCTTGAAACCTGAGTGTCTGCATTCTTTGGGCAAGGGTTACAGATTCAGTGTTTAGCTCCCAACTTTGTTGGCTTCCCAGAATGCCTTGCCTCAGTGTACAGCAATACTTTTCTAGCCCCAAGATTTGATGTTTTTTATATATCTCTATTTCAGACAAGTTATACAATGTAGAATTGACTTTTCAGGATTCCCTAGGTATAATGTAATGCAACTAGCTAAAACAAATCAGCCTCTCTTTGTTCCCTTTGAAATGCCAAAAACAAATTAGTTCATCTGGCGAGTTGTATGCTACATGTGTATGACTATGTCACCCACTGTAAGTAATTGTGTATTCTAATAAATGAACAACATGCAGTAAAAAAAATGACCAAATACTCTGTTTTCAGCTATTTCCTGCCAGGCTCCTCTTCTTGACTAAAATATGTAAATTTTCCCTTACATCCATGATTGAGTTGAGCTTCCAAGTAAATATCAATTTCATCTCTGACATCGTCTTAAAAAGGCACTTTTTGGTAGTTTTTGTCTTTTTTTCCTGCTTCATGACCTTGCTGGATTTTTATTTTTGTATCCTTTTCTTGCCTTGATAATCCAGCGAATTGATTTAGTGGCAAATTCACCAGCTTTGAAGAGTGTCAGGAAGACACCACACAGTACTCCTACAGTGTTCCATGGTGATATCGTCACCACTAAGTGAGCTTCAGTTATGAATTTATCTCCCCACTCATACATTACAAAGAAAAGTTCATGTACTCTCTCCTCTTGAGACCTTGGGTCATTGTATTTCACCATTGAATCCTGTCAATAAAAAGTTCATGGATTATTTTACTTTTTTTTACATTTATTTGTTACAATTACTGCTGAAATTGGCAAAATATGACGCGATATTTTCATCTTTAGCATGGGCTTATGTTACAAGTTTATAACCTGGTAAATTATATATTCAAATTCAAGATATTTATAACGTCTTCCAATGGGGTACAAGGTGCCCCATGGTTGCACTAAATTACTACATGATGTCATACTTGGGAAGCCCAAATCAACCTCTCCTTGCCAAGTAGCGTTAGCTTGGGGACTGCTCTCACTTTAATACCTGACACAAGATGGAGATTATATGCGATTGGTTACTTTTACCAAGTCTGAATAATTACACCATACTTTGATTCTCTCAGAAGTTTGTGAGTAAAGCATTCTTCACTTCAAAAGTGTCCACAATGTTTTGAAAAGATGGATTATTTATTAATCTTGAATCATAAAGTTTAAAGCATGTAATTTTTTGGTGCCCTGAGGGACCCCAAATACGTTCAAGTTTCTAGTGACCCAAGGCTACCCAGTGTTGTCAGTTGTCATATAGACAATGGAGCTTCTCCACTCTCTATGGTTGTCCCAACAATGTTTACATGAGGCTCCCCAGGTTGAAATAATCTAACACATACACCCATGGATAACAGTAATTAACTTGGACAATAAGATTGAGAAAACATGTCAATGGTACAAATGTATGCACATACACATAATTTGTCTTCATTTATCCTTGCATTGAAATATAAATTAAAGTATTACATCTACATTAATTTTAGTGTGTATTTTTAATTTAATGCACAATGTCACAAAGGTTAAAGGTTAAAGGTTAGAAAAGAGTGAACAAACCTCAACATCAAACTCGGGATCATATGAGCCATCCAAATAATAGGTTTCTGTCAAAGCTAATTTAATCCACGTTAACATACCACCAGAGAATGTCCACGTTGGGTTCTTTATGTCACACTGTCGTACAAATTCTCCTTGACTTGGACTGAAAGAAATTACATCTAGTGTAAATATATATGGTATAGGTCTTTGGAAACATCATCACATATAATGCTGATAGAAAACTTTGAAACTGTTCAATATTTATTTCGCAAACTTGGGTGAACACTCTAGTGGCATTTAATGAATAATGTTCTTGTTGTGTAATTCTGGCTTTGGAACACCTAAGTTTTCAAAGACTATTTTTTTTTTTTGAATTTCACAAAAGCAAAAGTTGATAACAATGATAATGATGAGAATGTCAAATAATATGACAGAAACCCATGACACACAAGTGTAAGTGTGGCATACTTGGGGTATTTGCATGAGTGCTTGCAGTGTTTTCTGCAACAGTACTTTCACAACTGAGCAAGTACATGTACAGCAGAAAACACTGCAAGCACGAGTGCAAATACCTCCGCATACGGTCCTCACACTGGTACTCACATGGAATGTGGTTCTGTAATTATTACATATGTTTATCTGAAATAACAAATCCCCATAAAAATCATAAAAATCGTATGATCGCGTGATTTCATGTCCAGCGAATGATTGTTAGGTGGTTTTCCCCATCAAGGTCAATGTCAGATTAGGACTGCGATTTAGGTGTGACAAACACTTATACCTGTCATGTAATATGGTACTGCTATAGAAAAAGTCAGTCATAGGCAAAACAATGATAATCATGAGATCATTGGGGTTACTACATTAGATGCTATTTAATCCACATGCCTCTATACAGATAAGATAAGTAATCCAGTACCACAGGATTCAAACATTGGGGTCCAGATAAAGATTAAAATTTACATATGAAAAAAAAGTTGTTTGGCAAAGTTATAGAAATAGTTAATTGGTACAAAATAAAAGAATGACCCTTTGTAATCCATATGGCTTCATTGGTAAATGAAAGACCTGGGATTGAAACCTTGGCCTTTAAAAGAGGAAGACATAACAGGAAGGAAAAAACAGTGTGTGCACTCAAACTGATAACGAATAGGGTCAACAATAGTCTGCACTCAAAACTCATAGTGAGTGATAACCCATGGTGAACTTTGGTTTTACCATAAACCCAAATCTCTCTTAATTTATTTATTACTGGGTGAATTAGTTGTTTTATTATTTTGTCAGATTAGAAATGTCAAGTACACATCAAATAAAGTATGTGAGATATCTCAAGGGGTGGCCTATGCAAACAGAGAAGCCTGGCCTCAAAAGCCACTCATCCATCTATGGTGAACACAGTGACAGGACTGTACACAAACTATTTATGTAAACTATGTGCACTGAGTTGGATAATGGCCAACTGTGGTACATGTAGGTCCAATGTAGACAGGTTTGAAGTTTAGGTGTTCAAAACAAGTATTTGGCAGAGCTACAGAAAAAAGATATGGTCCAAAACAAAAAAGTCATCATAATCCCTATGGCTCATCTGATAAAATAACACTAATGTGAAAACCTGAGATTGAATCCCTGGCCTGTAATATTTTTACCACTGTAGTGTTACAGAGTATAAAGTAATCTAGAACACTGCAACTTTTGTGCCAGGTACTTCTGGTCTTTCTACAATATAAATTCCAATATCAATTTGAATTATTGCTTCCTTTCAAGCAGTAGTAGTTAGTATGTTACTGCATGTCACATAAATTTTCTGCCCTTTGACAGTTCTTGTGTTATATGTTTCTAAGCTGTCAACTCACAACGTTAAATGTTCAATATATGGCACGCACACCACATACATCAGGTATAGCTATATTGTTATTGTTGTACTAAATTACCTCATGGCTTTGAACAATTCTATGTTTTCCATATAATTATATATACATGTATGTTTTTACTTACATTTCAAAACTAAACTGATGATTTTCTAAATATCACAAAGTAAAAAACTAGATCAAAGTTGGAAAAAAAACTACCATTATAGACAACCAGATGGGTACAATATACATAAAAAGAATCACATGATTTGTTCAATCGCCTCAAATTTGTTCACAGACTTTCTTCTCAAATCTTTCATAGAATTTAACTATATACATTGTATGTACTTGCACCATGATGGCAAGTGTTTTGTACACAACTGGGTTTAATAGCATATTTACCTCTTTGATGTAAAAGACCAAGGGTTCAACCCTATGGCACATTCTCACATTAGTGTTATCTTATCAGTGGATCTATACATATTTCATATCAATTATTCTTTTGTTCCAGACTTTTTCAAGAACTCTGCCAGAAATTTTTTTTTACAACTAAATTATAATCCTAATCTGAACTGGGCCTTTCAGGAAAGTCACTCATTTTCCTCTAAAAACGTTGTTTTTCTTTCTTTTTTTTTACAACTGGAAGTCTTGTCGGTGGCCAAGTTGTTAAACCACTTGCCTCTTACGTGTACCACTGCAGTCAGAGTTCAAAACTATTCAGGGTTTGATTAAATTTACCACTCTGTAAGTAAGAAGAGTGTCGTTCTGCAGTTTGACTCTACCGAACAACACAGGTTTTTCCCCCGGGTACTCCGGTTTCCTCCTGCACTAACACAGAACCCTCATCCTGTTATTAGGCAATGCCTGTTGGATGGTATATAAATAAAAAAAAAATAAAAAATAAATACATAAATAAAAATAAAAACACATCCCATGAGAGTTCACAAAGTTACAACTCACCTTTCTAAAAACTGATACCAGTCATGAAACAACAAATACTCAATCCCACTGAAATTCCTTGAAGTCATGTTCAAGCTAAAATTTATAAATAAGATTTCCTTTTTGTCCACTTTTGTAGGTCCTCGGAAAACAACAGCTTTCCGATTCCTCTCCGGGAAGTATGGATTTGGGTAACTGACGTTAACATATGTACAATTTTTGTGATTAGGATCCAATGTGGGTGGATCCACAATGTCATTGTAATAATGTCCACAACTCAAGAAGACTGCATTGATATCTGATGAAAAAATGACAATACCTACAAAAAAAAAAAAAAAAAAGATTTAAATTCAGCTACGGGAATTAACAACATTGTGTTAATTTTAAAGTGCACACTACATAACTTAAAGGGGAAGGCAATCTTTTCAATTCAGCGTGTTTAATAAAAACTTAGATGTCAAACCAGATCAAATGCATTGGTTTCATTCACTTCCACTTATAGAATCAGTACAGAGCTGGCATTCATCAGAACTAACATGTACAGGCCTTACTTGGCAACTTTCGTTACTTGTAAATTGTATCGTGGACTGTTTCTGCTGTTATTGTAACTGTAGAACAATACAAGATATTTACAGAAGTTGCCTACCAAGGCCTGTACTTCACTTTTATGAAGGTATCTATTCCTTTTAATGGTGGCTTATGATTACTTTTGTTTCAATTTGAAACAATTTATATTTTAATATACATGTGTATTTTTTTGCATTTTAATATACATGTGTACGTTTTTGCATTTTAGTACATGTGTACGTTTTTTGCAACTACTGCAACATATTGAAACATCTCTATCAACTGTTACAGCCCTAAATTCATATAAATGATAATAAATATGATATACTGATCATTTCATGACATAATTATCTGAGTACCAATTAATATGAAAAATACCACAATTATGGTTGCAACCCTGTTTTTTGAGTATAATAAGACATAACATACAATCCAATGACATATCAAACAATGTCGACGAATCCAAACTTCATTGCTACCAGTTGGCAATCAACTGTTCTAACAATGCTAGAAGGCAATTGTAACGTCATAGAAGGCATGCATCGACAGTTATATTACACTAGAATAGTTTAATCAAGGTTTCATGCAAGTACTTTCACTTGAGTAAAAGCTTGATAAACTAAGCTTGTGCCACTTTTAAAAATCCAGAAATGTCTACATACAGAATATGAATATATTCCAAGTGGCCAGAGTACCATATGCACATACAAACACTTGAAACAGGTAACTTGTTTAAGTTCATTTTTGTGCCAAGATCAATTCAACTCATTGATAACATGTAATCACTGCTAAAGGAATTGATTTGTATGTCTTGTAATCTTTACTTTTTATAGATTTATTATTTGAATAAATGTAATCTATGTGGCAACGTAGTTCCTGTCAATGCAAAAGGAAATTTTGTGTTTTTCATGATGAATATCATAATGAATAAAGTAATCATTATTGTAATGAAACTGACCTGGTGCAGGGTAGGTGTCCATTTCTCTGTATGCCATTGATGTGACTGGGTTTCTTACTGATGTCATGTAATCATTAATAGCATTATAGGCTACTATACCGGCTACAGCAAACAACGTTAGGTATAGTATTGCTAGGAACCCCTTTGTCACATTATGGAGAAGGTGTTTGGTGGAATTACTTGGACCACACTGGGGTGTTACTGACTCTACAGAATGGTTCACTAAGTGAGCATCATCTTTGGTTGTCATGGCATCATAGTTGTCATAGTAACTGTTAACATTGTTTGATTTCTCTTCATTTGCCATTCCTTGCATCTGAATATGGATGATAAAACCCCAGCAGGATTATTAATAAGTTTGGATATTTCATATTTCCTTGTATTATTTCCCTACAGTCTATTTTAATTAAACTTTTGGCCCCCTATGACCTTACTATACATTGACCCAGCAATGAATGACAGTATTTGACTAAATCTACAGAGCAGTCCATTAAATATGTAAATTCTTAGTTTTAATTTTGATATCGGTAACAACACATTTATGGGTGAGATCAAAGGTTCAATGTAGAATTCTTTTAATTAGGCCTCAGGACCCCCCCCCCCCCCCCTTCAGTCAGACTAAAATTGGCCGAAATTGAAAATTGTTTCAGACTGTAGTGTACAATCAGTTTCAAATCAGTTCATAGTGCTATGAATACATAGACAGTATGTAGTGCGAAAAAATTACTTTATTCATCCATTTCTCAATTTGACGACATTTTTTTAGAAATGTTTGCACTTAGGGGTACAAAACAAACACATATGATTAAAAGTAAAATTATTTGTGTAGGATGAGAACTAAAATGGCTCAAATCCCCCACCCCCAATGTAAAAGAATTTAGTTGTTTTTTAATCCTACATTGAACAATTGATCACATCCCTTACCATACTAATAACTAAACCTAGTCACTCTTCACCTCTTTACTCTCGTAAAAGTTGTATTTTGATACATGTTATGTATGCCTGTGGGTTACATGTACATCATAACATGTACAATCAAAAGGGTATTACTGTGACTAGAACTTCTTACTACAAAAATAGAGTATAAACAAAGACTCAATCCTGTAGTAATCATGTACTCTACCATGAAACCTTGAATGGAGAGCGAAGTCTACGTTGTATGTTATGAAACTCACAGGAAATCAAATCTGTTTGGTAGGATTAAAATTAGATATGAAAAAAAACCAGTTGTCTGGCAGAGATAAAAGAAAACAAAAAGTTGGTAGAGAACAACAGAATGATTTTATGTAATACTTATGGTTTCACCGATAAGAATTACACATAGATTTTGGAGTAATATAATACTGTCAGTATAATTACTCCAAGCTGAGAATGTGGTAATGTAGCCTAGAAGCTATCCATGGTTTCAAATATCACAAGCATTCTTATGAGGAGATTCAAAGCCGAGGATAGCTTCTACACTAGTGGGATTAGTCTAGTGCCATCTTTCATTGAATGTTGTGATCTCTCTTTAGAGATGACTGGATACCACCAGGGGTGAACAATCATTTTGTGAACTGGTGGTCCCCGGACCAGTGCCTTAAAAAATCCAATGGTCCTGCTGAAAGAATTAGTGGTCCAAGGTCCTGCTAATGTGAAACATTAAATCTTACCTATGAATCTGTATATTCAGACGACTTTTTAACATAGTTATTAACAGTAAGGTACTGGTCCAACAGACCAGACTAGGTAAATTTGTGTGGTCCGCCCAAACAATCGCTAGGTCTGGGTCCCGCACCCAGGACCGGTGGATTTGTTCACCCCTGACCACTTAGGCATCCACACAAAGTGGGATTGACTCCCTAGCCTGGTATATAATCACTGATAGCCTGTAGGTGCATGTACAAGGTAGTAACTGGTATATTATGTATATACATTGATTGGCCTTATTATTACATAATAAGATGGCCTTCTTTGGGGGTCATGCAACTGTCAGAAGGATAATTGGTCTATTCAAAATCCTGGCTGGATTGTAGAAATTTTCAATTCATTCAAATTGAATTACGTTCAATTACAATGTACTCTGGTTTTGGTTTATAACCTTCAACATTTCCTATACTAACTAAGCATGTTTTTTAAACATCAGTGATTTGCAAATTACCAGAACGTGAATTTTTTTCAACAGCAACTTCCAAAATCGACAAAAAGAATTTCAGATCAGTAAACATTTCCTTAATACAAATTACAATTTACATAGTGGTTGGACTTTTCAAACTTCCAAAAAGTTATAATAAATGAATTTGGTAAACAAATTAAGCAAACAATACCAAAACACTGTTCATACATTTTTGAACAAATGAAAGATATTTACAACTTTTTAAAAGCAGCTTGAAGTTTTAATATTTTTACTTTTTCTCTGATAAAATATATACCTCTCAGGGCTTGAAATTAACCTTTTTTTCTGTGTTAGTAAGTCCCAGTGGGTTACCAATTTCAGAAACTCATAGTCCAAGGATGGTGACCAGTAGTTCCTATTGGAAATATGTTTGTTATTGAAATATTTTCAAATCTGTAAATCTTCAAGTTCCATCCATAAATCATTGCATGATCAGTGGTAGTCTGAGTCGGCTACCGGCTGCAAATTATAGTAGCCCCATGACAAGAATTGGTAGTCTGTGGACATGGGACTACTGTTAATTTCGAGCCCTGCCTCTTCTTTGTCTATAAACTAAAATTTCTTTTAATAAAAAAAAAAAACCCTGATTGATCCCTGTGAACAGTACAACTATTTATGGTATGGTACTACCCATGACATGTAAATAGTCAATAAATAATAAATAAATAAATCAACAAATTGCTTCTGGTTAAAAAAAAAAAGTTATACATTCTCATAATCTTTCATAAACTCTTGGATTTGTTTACATTTTCCAGAATACCTTAATTTTAATTTCTCAATTTTATGAACATTCTATCAATTTGAGGGAAGATTCCATAAAATCCTACAACAACAGAAAAAAAAGTAGACACTTGAGAAAATGACAATGTGTACATTTTGTATTTGTATTTGACACTTTCTGCTGAAATTTGCTTTGTATATTAAATGAAAGGGAAGATTTAATTTGCATAATTAGACAATATCTTGTCTTTGAATTCTTCAAGGTTGACGCTCATTTACATAAAAGCACTGTGTCAAAAGTAACAAAAACTAATGAATTTCTTTTGTTGGATTTTATCGCTTTCTCCAAGTTCAACTTTTCCTAACTATGAAGCATTCACCAAAAAGACTGAATGTCTTACTTAGACTAAAGCAGGCATGATGAGACATCTCTTTCTGGTCTACCTGAGTTTATGACAAACTTTTCGACCACGGTGGGCGTTAACTACATATTATTATTAAACTCACTTAAAATTAAATTACCATAAGCAAATCTTACCTCCCCCGTGGAGCTTGCGTTTGGCGGCAAGCGCTCATCACTCGCCATCTTATTCTTATATATTCACAACACCATCGATCACACTACCTTGCCATTTCTGTCAAATATGCGACGTTTACAGGTTGTCAAAGTCAGGACTAGCACTTGTGTTTACGTAGCATGGATCGAAATCTGTTGTGACTCACTCACCGCGCAGTCGACGTCAAGTACCAAATGAAATTGACCTTTGACATGAACAATAAGTAGTCACTTCCGTGTTATTCGCACTGCATTGTGGTTGTGATACGTAAGCATTAGAACAGAAAATGGTGTACATTTCGGAAAGTAAGTACCAACCACAGTCTTGTCTTGCTCTCACGTTTATTGCTTGTCTTCTTCAGAACGAAAGCTGAAAACGTTGTCATAACCTATTGAAAACTGTATCCATACATTAAGGGCTGTTGAAAAGATGTGATCGTACTCTATGTGGCACACGGTTTGGTAGGATAAATTATCATGACTCGCTCCTTTTGATGTTTCGAATTTTGTTGATAACTCTTCCGGGTTACGGCATCGCAATATTTTAGGTCATTGGCCCCCAAAAAAGCAGTGAAGTGAGCCTAGGTTTTGCTTTATGCATATTCACTGCCTATTGGTATGTAATGAATGTAACGTCATATACTGGCTTCTATGTTATTCGACAGTACATGATTGTTCTTGTAGATTGTAACGTTACGTCGCGTCGTACGTCGTCGTTAGAACTGCAACTGTACACAGGCAGTTGCTCGCTATTATTCGGCCTGACGCATGTGACGGCCTCACTGTCGCAGTTCTCCATTGTCGTACTCTATGAACTAGCAACTTCACGAGCGACTGCGGAACCGTACATGCGTGTATCCATTGTACAATGGAACTTTGAACCATACATGTAGACCCAGGGTCTGAAAACAAATTTTGAATGGAAGTTAAATTTCTGTATCTGTAAGAAATAGAACTTCATCACTTCTATGTGGAATGATAATGTGCGGTGCAGTTTGTTACTACAGTGCGTAAAAAATAAAATCAAAAGTGTTTATATATATATTTTCATTTTTTTGGAGATTTCTTTAGTCAAGACCTGTAAATGTAATAGACCATGATTTCTTAAAACTGGCAAATTACTATCATGAATGTTAACTAGAGAATTTGGTCTTGAGCCACTTCAGTAAATATTCATGGTTAGTACTCAGTACTACTACTAGTATGGAGCCAGTGTGCCCACTAATGATAGCCAAATTTTGTTGTTGTGAGTCAAAATGAGAGAAAAAAATTGTGATTTCTCGTAAGTGATAGGGGAATACCAAATTTTGGTGTGTCACTAGGAATTGTGTGCATCAGTGGTGCGTCAAATTGGCTTAGAGGGCACACTGTATGGAGTTATAGCATTAGTACCTATATCTCCATCATGTCCATGCTATTGTTATCAGTTACTTAGAGTGGACTTGAGTTCATATTATCACATTACTGTATAATCTGGAGTCACTGCTCATTTATTTTTTAACTTATTGTGATCACCTTTATTCCTCCAGGTCAAGTGTTGGAGTCGAGGTCGCCATGGCGACTGTCTGCAATCCCTGATCTTTTCTGGGGTATTTTAGACTTTATTGTTCTCTTGTGAGTATAAATAATGATTGTTTTAATTAATGGTCTTCTTTTTTTTCTGTATATGATAAAAAATATCAAAGAACATGATAGCTGGCTTTTAATATAAAAGAAACAGTCTATTTGTATTATATTTAGATGAGTCACATAGATATATGCATACAAACAACAGTGTTTTATTTAAGGGCGGTAAGTAGGTAAAATCTACCGGGGTTCCCACATCATTTTACCGGGGTTCCCCACCTAAACTATGATACATTGCATGGGAAGCACTACCAGTTTTACCTCTTTCCCCCTTTCTGTTACCGGGGTTCCCAAACCTTAGCAAAAACACTGAAACAAGTTAAAAAAAGAGAGAGTAAAAACCATCCATAATTTTATAGTTTTATGTAATGTAATTCCCCCCCCCCCAACAAAAAAACCAACAACCTTTTAAACCGTTCTTTTCTTTTCTTCTACAGCTTCCACACAATGGTGTCAGTAAGTACTAGCATTTATATTCAAACAAATCACAACACATGATAGACTTACATGTATGGTTTCCATCACAACTATTTCAACATAAATTCACTCAGTTGACATTGCAACATAGAACAATAACAGTACTTGTAATTGTTAATTGTAGTGATGGGGGATAAAGAATTTTTGATGATCATTCCCATTCGTGAAAGGCAATAGAGACATTTTCAGAAGCTATATCGGTTCTGGAGAGTCATTTCATGATTTTACATCACCTACAATTATTTGCAGTTTCTGAGAAACATCAAGTTTGTCTTGCGCCTTTATAGGGTATCTTTGCTGTTGGCAATTGCATCATGGGAGTCAGTAGAAAGTATATCCATGACTCCTAAGAGCTTTTAATAATTATACTGAACGGTCATTAGTTAGTCCCCGCGGACGAAGTCCGGAACGGGGACTTATGGATTGGGTTCCGTCTGTCCGTGCGTCCGTGCGTCCGTCCGTCCGCAGCCGTTTCTTGGAGATGCCTGTACCGATTTTTTTCAAACTTGGTACAGGGGCAACATGCTATGGCATACATATGCACGTCAATTTGTTTTATGATACGATCCAATATGGCCGCCTAGCAACCATTTTGTTTGCGAATTTTCCCTGTCTAAAGCCATAACTTAGACATGCTTGAACAGATCTCATTCAAAGTTGGTATTAGGACAGTGTTCTATGACATACATGTGCATATCCATTTTCATTGTGATACGATCCAATATGGCTGCCTGGCAGCCATTTTGTTTGCAAATTTTCCATGTCCAAAGCCATAACTCAGACATGCTTGAACAGATCTCATTCAAAGTTGGTATTAGGACAGTGTTCTATGACATACATGTGCATATCCATTTTCATTGTGATACGATCCAATATGGCTGCCTGGCAGCCATTTTGTTTGCAAATTTTCCATGTCCAAAGCCATAACTCAGACATGCTTGAACAGATCTCATTCAAAGTTGGTATTAGGACAGTGTTCTATGACATACATGTGCATATCCATTTTCATTGTGATACGATCCAATATGGCTGCCTGGCAGCCAATTTGTTTGTGAATTTTCCATGTCCAAAGCCATAACTCAGACATGCTTGAACAGATCTCATTCAAAGTTGGTATTAGGACAGTGTTCTATGACATACATTTGCATATCCATTTTCATATTGATATGATCCCCCATACCCGACCAATCCTTTATTGTTGTAGGCATGTTCCATGTCCGACAAGCAGACACAACATATCTAAGTCTGTTTGATTTAGGTTCACAAGTGTTGTTGCGTGATCAGAGTAGTGCTAATTCCTTAAAACCCAATCATAGCGGGGACTATGTCATTCTCAATGGCTTGTTGTCTAATTTTTTGTATCTTTCTCACGATAATGACTCGAAATATTTCACAATTTTTGTTATCAACAGCCTGGTTTGACAAAAAAGGGAACAGGATACACGTCAGATTACAGATCAGGCAATGATAGATGGGGGTAAGTAATTTATATGTAAATGAGGCAACAGCCAATGAGTGTAAAGGACCATATGTGGCTATATTATAAACATATGTAATGGTAGGACATTGTAATTATATACCTGTGTTTCTCAATGATTATCTAGTACAGTGTGGATAATTTATCAGAAACAAAAAAACATTCGGCACCATTTAGAATATTTTGTAGAATTTGTTTTGCTTTGTTTTTGTTTTATTTAATGTTAAATATATATATTACTGTATATGTCCAACTTCTCCTTAGGACACAGACCCGACTAGTTTAACAAACTGTTTTTGTGGTCCAGCCAGGAGTTTAAAGTTATTTTTTTTTTACCTTTCATTGCCGGTGTATTTACATGTATTTAACTAATTCCTTTTCCTCACTTGATATGTCGACATCTAGCTAATAAATATGTGTTACAATGTCATTAAATAAATATTTCTACTATCTGTGTCTGAAAGTGACAGTTACAATATTGAGAAAGAATTAAAAAAAAAAAAATAGTTTCGCCCAGCAGAATGACATCAGTTATTATTGCTAATTACCTTGTATATTTCATCAGTCCACCCAAGCCACCTAGGAGGAGAATGGGAGGATTTGGAGGAAGAGGAGGGGGACCTACACCTCCCCCACCTGCTGGAGGTGGATGAGGAAGGTACGAATTATCAGTTTTGAACCCATTAAAATGTAAAAATTGAGTAAATGAGATCCTGTCTAGTTCTGTATTTTTTTTCTTAATTTTAAATTTTGAAAGACAAAATGTGGAGTTTTTTTGTCATTGATAAACCAGATGAATAGTGTTAGACAGCATGCTTTAAATAGTCAACATAAGGTTATTATGACGTTTTTTTTCACTTGTGGTTTGTCTTCATTTGAGTTGTTTCTTCTTGAAAAAGAATTTGATATTGACAACTGCACCTATCGGTACTACCACTTGATGTAAATGTACAATGTAGATATAAAATCATTGTTAGCTAGTTTGATAATGTCTGAATAGCAGGCTACCTGCAACTGTACACAATGTTGTCATATTTTAATGCAAGTACTCTATTTGTGTATTGTATTACAGGTAAACGCCTGCTGATGACAGCAGGCATGAGAGTCTAGCCACTGAGCTACAAGGATGATTTTAAAACTGCCATAGAATCAAAACATCAATGATAGAAGTAAACGGAATGTCATCACCAATAGTGCAATGAAACGAAAGTTGAATTTTTTTGTCCCATCATCCCAGTGGCATATAGACTCTCTAACTTCCATGTTGCTGCAGTGTGTGTGAAACACTGACAATGATGTTCATCTGGGTAAACCACCGTGAGTGGCACTGGATGGATTGATGTACAGCAACCAACCTATATTGCTGTCTCTAATCACGTTACTCTACTTTCCTATCTCTGTATAAATTCTTAATATAAAACGGATTTAGAGTAATCTGCTAGAAACAGCAATAAAAAAATCTATTTTGATGATTTCCCTGATTTAATAATTGTCAAAATAACGGTAAAGAAAAAATAATAAAAAAAAGTATATAAAAAAAATACTTGCCTAAATGTACTTGCATCACAACTTTGCCTACAGAGTATTACAACTATATTTAGATAAATTGTATTTCTACTATCATGAATTTTCCGACTCGACTTAGTGAACTTCAGAAAACTTAACGTAATTCACCAACACAGAGAATGTACACAAGCATTCCTACTACACTTTATACCATGAGATACTTACAGAGAGAAAAGGCTTTGGAACAGTTGGTATATACCAAATAACAGGTAGACATTCTTGGTAGATAGCATTTCAATATTTTTTAAACATTTACTTTGGAAACACAAATGTTTATGTATGCTTCACAAGTGACTAAATGACAATACTGTTATTTAAGTGAGAGTAATACATAATGTTGAATTTTAAAATATTTTTCTCAATCCACATAAGTTCTTGTTTCATTTCTGTATAATACTACTATGGAAAACAAGCTGTTGGCAAACTGGAATAGATAAAAAGTTTTCTTGCATGTGGTATATCGCAGAAATGGGGGATACCATTGCCTTCGTGATGTGGTAGATTACACAAGTGGGTGGTAGCAGTACTTTGTCATGTGGATGTAATCACTTGAGGAAAACTTGCAATCAGAGATGCCACCCTACTTTATATACATCAATAGCTTATATCAGTATGTCACAAAAATCATATCAGTTTGCGTTTATCAATAGTTAATCTGCCATTGTTGTATCCAGTACATTGAATCAATAGTAGATGTTGATTCTTAACCTGTCAGCTGACTATATGGTAACGTCGCCATGCCAACTCTTTACTTTGCTTGTAGTTGTAAACAAACAGAGAGATTCTTACATTCATTTATTCACTGAATTGTACTCTACATTTGAATTTGAAGACAATAGCCACAAAACAATAATATATTGAGTAATAAACACTTCAGGTAACTGTATTATGTTCATAAAAAAGATCTTTTATTTGAAATAAAGTTATATCATTTCAAGCAAACAGATGGATGTTCATATTTCTTCAACACCATCCCCAACCACTCCCACCCATATTGTTTACCTGTGATATCTATGCAATGCAATGCAAGGGATACCATTTACATACATTTTTTGTATTTCATATTACAACATGTATTACCCAAGTCTCCCACATTTGGGAGAGTTTTGTCTACATTTTACATGCACAGATTTTCACAAAGTATTGTAAACGTTCCACCATGATTGTGATGAAAATCTGTAGCCGCATGGACGTGGGGAAATTCGTGAATAGAAAAATGGCAGTGATGGGTACTCTCTCAATGAATGGATGTGAAAAATTACTGACAATCATTCCAGTATTGTATACAATGTCATGATAAGTCATCAAGGAAAAAAAATTCTGATCTTTTACAATAGAATAACCATTTGTCAACCATACAATGATGATGAGTTCATGATCCCTGCATGCTTTGTTGTCAAAGAGTTTGGCTAATAATAATTGTTGCGACTACTAAAATGTATCGGCTTTTACAACACAGACAAGACTTTGAACTGAATGCTGGTACTGGTCCTCTATTGAGCCTAGCTCCCATAATTAAGTGATGTATTCGTTGCAATGTTTTGTATCATAACTGCTGAATGTGTTTATAGTACAGTTAGTAGGTTTAAGCTGTGATATCTCCATATGATGTCAGCAACTGACAACACACCTCTCACTTTTATGCAAGTCATTGAATAATTCACAATTATATCACCAAACAAATGGTGATCTTTCCCGAAGTACTTTCAGTCCATAATGTCTCCATTCTCTCTGTCGTATCCATAATTCCTGGGACGTGTCCAGACAGCACAAGACGGCACCACCTTTCCAACATGTCAGTCTTGGGTCTAAATCCTGGAAATGGAATTTTTATAGATTGAAATGGTATTTTTGGCGAAGATAGGGATATAAATGAATCTATAAATAAGCTACAGTGTATACTGTGTTCAGGTACTGAGGGAATACTATGATATTATATGAACCAAAGTATGGATGAAGTTATACACATCAAAGCCTTTTGCGGTTATTTTGGTTTATAAGCTGTGATATCTCCATATTAATAGTTAGTCTGAAGTACTTCAAGTAGATCTCAAACTCTGCCTAAAACTAGGCATTTTTGTATTAAGAGTCCAGCAGCAACATCAAAGTGGCCATATGGATGCAGATCGGGTATTTATTTTTTATTTTTTATTTATAAAACAATTTTATCATGGCTTCCTACTTGAAAAATCAATGTGAAACAAAATATGGTATGTTTGTAACTCAATAAATTACAAAATCATAATTAATTTTTGTTATTGTACAGTATGTACAACAATCTTTTTACACATTCTTTAAAAGCTTTTTTGCAAGGTATTGAGTTACAAACACAGACTAAGTTAAGGTTGCTTCATATTGATTTTTCAAAGTAGGAAGTCATGATAAAATTTGATAAGCAGCTAATACTGGTGAACACTGGAGGATGTTGGCATATTCAGACAATCATGTAGTTTATGGTAGGATTGAATGGCATAACATAAAACTCAGTGTTCAGTTCTTAGAGCTGCATTCATAATACATAATGTATAATACTAAGCAGGAGTTTTGTCCGGGGTATTTTCTGTTTGGCCAAATTGATTAGAAAAATATTAGAGTTCTGTTCACAAAACAGTTCTATACGAAATATGGAGGATTCGTTGCTGTCAATGATGCCTGTCGTGTGTTACTCGTAGAAAGTGATTTTACTTTGTCTGTTTTTGAGTTGTGGTTATAATGCCATATGCCAGTTTTTACCTGTAACCAAAAATGTATATCCCATGCGAAGCATGGGTTATTTTCTAGTCTTTGAAAATATTCCAGCATATTTACATGAAGATCATTATTAACCTTTGACCTCACCTTTGACTTGCACATAACTTCTACAGCCTCTATTTGAGTACGGAATTGTTGTGGCATTCCAGTCAACATTCTGTACTGAAGTGTTTCCTGGGTTCCTTGAAATAACAAACCTCCACCAACTACTAGAATAGTACTATACATTTTCTTCTTAGTTTCATCTGAAGCTGTAAGATGGACACAGAGTGTTTCAAAAGATAAAACATGTACTTTATTTCAAGTTCAAAGTTGGTATGTTGTATGCTTTTGAATTTTACTGCCACAAACAGAATGAAATCAACACTGTGTTCAGGGTCTACACGCAGTCAGATACAGTCTGATAATACATTCTTTTGGCTGAAAAATTATGGGTTTTTTTTTTGTCTTTTTTGAAACTTCACCCCTTCCAGGAAAGTATCGATTACTGAAAACAGCAAATTCAAATTACATTGTATGATAATTCAATTCAGATGACAATCACCACTACCACTATCACCACCTAACTATAACAACAGTTTTGTTAGATTTAAAGCAAACATCATATACATACTGGTAGTATCGGTTACTTACAACAACAGCTTATACTGTGTAGAATGGCTTCATCCAATCCTGGTAATCTGTCCTGAAAGTCAGCTGTAGCCATTCGTTTGGACATACTCAAAAGTTGTGGTTCTGGTTCATCTGCCTCCCTTTCTTCTGTCAGTTTCTCTGCTGCCTTTGACTTATCATCAACATTCCCACCTCCACCACTATCTTGATTTTGATTAGCGCCCTCAGTGTTGGCACCTACTTTAGGTTTGCTAGTCTGTAGGTAAAATACAACATTTAAATTGAGTAAACACCACACATAGTTCTTTTCTTTATCAATTAAGAAGTCTAGTGGTGTTTTCGATACAGCTGAGGATCAACAGCGCCCTCTTGTGACAATGTAGACATGATTAGATTATGAGAGAAATTGATGATAAGTTACGGAATATTTGTTATGAAAACTGACAGCAGGGTTCTCCTCATGTTGGTGAGTGCTGACCAGCACTCTGAAAACATGTCTATAACAATAAAGTCAATCAGTTCTACTGTGCTAATGTCTATGCATGTCTTCTAGAACATTACAATTGTCTTCTGGAATTGTTGGAACAGTCGATTGTATAGTAGGGATTTCCTGAATATTTTTTGATTATCATCATAAATTACGTTTATGGTTTATATCATGACACCTGGTTTGAGTTCAGTCAATTGCAAGTGGTGGTTAACTGTGCTTCAGTAAGTAGAATACTGTGATTATTTTTTAAATAGTCAGCAAATTATTACACCCAAATATGCATAAACTCAGCTAGTGTCTCTTTAGTGAAATTATCTCTTTGAACCAAATATAAGTTTTCGACTTCTGCAAAAGATAAGTGATGGTTAAAATGTGCTTCGTGAAGTACAACATTAAAAGAAAATCTTAATATGCAGTGCGGCAATAGTGACATCCCCCCCCCCCCCAACATATACTTAGCTTATACCTGTCTCAGTTCTCTCCTGCCACCAGAGCAAAGGGTGCTGTCTACATCAAAGCAAAAACGTACCTCTACCTGTCACTAGGGGGTGCTATCTATACAAAAGTAAAACAACATACCTCTCTGCTTTGTGTCTGTAAAAGATAGGTCTCGTCGTGTGGATCTTCTGGGTTACCTTGGTTTCTTTGCTGTGTGTTAATTAAGAATTTGCCAGCTAGACCAAATGTCTGGGGATAAAATATAGCCATTGGTGCTTGTAGGCCCTCATCTCCTAGCTTGATCTGGTAAAGTACTGTAGGTTTATGTGGTTGTCTAATATGAAACTCATGTAACTGAGCTCCACATATATCCTGTCAACAAAACAAACGAAAATGGTAATTTCTGTGAATCATGACCTGTGGAGCTCTGTACTATAAAGTGATCATATTTTCTAAAAATTGGGTGAAATTGTAAATATTTATGTATTTATTTATTGCAGCGTACCCATAAAATGGTTTTTCAAGCAATTGTGATTAAATACATAGATGCAAAATAGATCCAGATAAGATTGTAAATAAATTGCACCCCCGCCCCCTCTCCCAAAACCAAATTAAGTTTTAAATAGTACCATCATGACTATCGCTTCCCCTGGCTGCCTTTTTGGGCCTATTTCCTACCATTACCACTTATCTTATCAACTGTTCATCAACTTTGCACAGCTATAAATCCCAGAACACACTAACAGGCTAACACATTACTCTGTCAAGTAAACCTCTACTGATCAGACTAATGGCTATAGGCAGATACTCCTTCTATTAGTCTGATATGTAAAATGTTATATCCACTGACAAGAAATGATAGTTATGATGGTAATACTTACAAGTTTTATTTGAAATATAGAGTTAAACAAAAAAATACACTAGAAATCCAGGAAATTATGGAAAAAAAGCTGTTTATTCTTCCTGGTCCCTATGCCACAGGTCAGCTTTCTCCCTTCTCAATATCGATCAGACATCTTTGACAATATTTGTAATTAAAAGACTTCAACAAATGACTAATGAACATCAAACGTTTAACAAATTATGGCTATGTCTAAATAACGACTTACTTGTTCTAAATGACAGAAACTTTCTTTCAATTCCTGCATAAGTATGGCATCCATTCTACCGGCAAGATCACACTCCTTATATGGAAAGTAGACTCTACTGAGAAGCCATGCAAAACAACGACTGATGTCACTTCCTCCATACGACAGACGTATTCTAAAAAAAGAAAATCATGAAATTATTCAGTCTATGATAAAAATTACTTTCCAGTGGCTTTACTGTAAGTCCATTGCAATGCATTTCTTTTCATAACCTTCTCATAGCCTTCTTATTGTTAACACTAGACACCATACACTTGTCAGAAAAAAACCAAAAGATTTTTTTACTATGGTCACTAGGAGTGCTGTTTCAAAATACAACAGGAAAGTTGTCACTTTATGTCTGTCATAGGATCTAAGACTGGACTGACCCAAAACTAAATCCAAATTATATTAGTGTGCCTTAAAATATGACCATATCTTATCGTTCAATGTCCTAAAAGTAGCTTGGCGTAATGAATTTGAATGTTGGTAGTCAGGATGTAAAACAACTGTTATTAGTTGGAGACACCATCTAGTGCATAAACTGAAAGCATTTAGTATTTATTTATGCTAAACATATTGAATGAATCCGGTTATGGACCTCAGATTATTATACATTGTATGTAAAAGGCATGCATATCAAGTGTTTCTCAAAAACAAATTATTTTTCCCTCAGAATTGCTGGTTGACAAAAATGTTGTTTACTTATGAATTAGAGTAATATTTCTACGCAATTTCCATGCTGTTTGGGTGAAAAATGATTTCAACATTTTCAACAAATAAAAGGAATAGTTTGAATTCCCAAGGATAAGAAAGGATGATTCCATCCACATAAACCTACCTAGTATTTCTATGTGAAAGTCCATCTTCAACACATGATATACTGGTTTTTTGGTCCCCAACATCAACTACACAAGCACTTTGCAGTCCTGCACCAAATGTTGCACATACAGATTCCTAAAAAAAAAAATACAAACACATATTTATCAATGGTTTTTACGATAGAAGAAATCTTATTTCAAAAAAATTCTGATGCCTTGAAGTTTTCTACTAAACTATCTGGTTTTCCTGAAATGTTCAACAAAGAAGAACTGAGTCTGATAAACAATTAATCCTCCTTCCATCTAACTACATTGGCCGAAATTGAAAACTGTTTCAGATAGCAGTAGTAAGTAGTGCTATGAATACAAAGCCAGTATGTAGTGAGGAAAAATAGCTCTTTAGCTGACACTTCACTGTATTTTAGTGCCATGCACTTACTACAGTGAAAATTCTCCCATTGCTCAATTTGATGACATTTTTAGAAATACTTGTATTTATTGATACAAAATAGATTACATTAAAATTTAATTGATTTTCGTAGGATTAGAACTAAACTGTCTCAGCCACCCCCCCACCCCAGTGAAAAAAAAATTTCATCCTACATTGAACGATTGATCTTACCCTGCTAAGTGCTAAATCCCTTCAGTGTAAAATGTCTCTCATGAATATTAATTTTTCAAGCATAAATAATCATTTCTGCTGACTCTGCTTAGCCCATAGCAAAGATACTCTATAAAGGCAAAAGATCAACTTGATACTTCTCTGAAATTACAAGTAATTGTAGGTGATGTAAAATCATAAAACCACTCTCCAGAAACCATAGTTTATGAAAATGTCTCTATTTCCTGGAGTGGTGTTCCCTTTTTAAGTATTATATAGTTGTGATGTACCTGTATAACTATAGCAGCACCAAATCCAAGTCTGTTTAGTAGTAAACTCATCAGTTCTTTGACATGTGGTCTGTGATAGATATCAGGAATGAGTAGAACTGCTCTGTAATGCTGTCAATAAATCACAATGTATAGATTGACATGTGGTCTGTGAAAAATATCAGGAATAAGTAGAACTGATATATTTACTTTTCAAGTATTGATCAGAGAGTATGAATCTCATATATTTTCAAATTTTACTAAATCCCCCCACCCCCACTCTGCATCTCCATAGCAATACACTGATGACTCAAATTGTTACAAGCAATATGCATAAATCGACAGGAGCGTGCTCATACATTGACAAATTAACAGTTCTTTGTTATGAGCTGTTGCTTCACAACTCCCAATTGTTTATTCCTCAAGTGTAAAACATCCCTCATGAATATTCATTGTTCAACCATGAATAATAATTTCTGCTGACTCCCATGATGCAATGGCCCATAGTAAAGATTGGTATTTCTCTGAAACTGCAGGTAATTATAGTTGATGTAAAAATCATGAGATGACTTTCAAGAACTCAAGTTTATGAAAATGCCTTTATTTTCCTGGCGTGGCATTATATACCAACTCACCCTCAAATCTTTGACTGGTATTTCTAAATGTTTCTCCAATGCTGTACTCCATATGACAAATAGATCTTCCATGACTGCAGTAAGGGAACCTCCTATACCTTGGTGTACATTCAACATACCACAACGGTACGGTCGATGGAAATTGTAACAATCTTCTGCACTTATGTACAATGCCTAGTAGAAGGGAATCAAACCAAACGTACATGTATTCAGAGAATTGGGTATTTATTTTGGAATTTTAATTTATAAAACAACTTTGCTATATGTTTAGCTACTTGAAAAAACAATGTGGAATAACATACACAAAGTCCATGTACTGCCTTCCAATTGTTTAGATTACTAGACAGCTGAAATGATGACTGCTACCTTTAAAGTTCAGCTCTAATAATTCTAGTCTCCAATAAATATTTTTTTAAAAACTGTACAATAAAGAGGTAGTGTTCCACAGAGTAGTGTTGTAATGACCTGGTCAGACCATATATATTACAGTCTACTATACTACATACAGTATACATTACTCACCTCTTCACCAACAACGCATTCTGGTAGATGTTGAGTATCTGTCCATTTCAGACCAGAGTTATCATCTAGTCTTTGTGGGATAACTGTAGCATTGTATGCAGACACCTACATGTATAACATTGAATCAATGTACAATGTCGATGAGTAGGAATGTTGTAAAGAATCATGTATTCAAACTTGATAGACCTGCCTTATGGCAAAATGTTTCGACTCACAACAAATACTTAGATGACAAAACCTACATGTAAACATATAAGAATTTATTGATATTGTTTGCTATTTTTCATATTAATATGTAATATCAGAATATTGTTGCTGATGCCATTCTTGAGATTTGATTTTATCATTTTATATTCATATCTAACACTATACTGTTCACTGCTGAAAATCAAACATTGTCAAGCATCAATCTAATCAATCAAACACCAATCAATCTATCAATCAATCAATCAATCAATCAATCAATCAATCAATCAACCAATCAACCATTCAATCAACCATTCGATCAATCAATCAATCAATCAATCAATCAATCAATCAATCAACCAATCAATCAATCAATCAATCCATCAATCAATCGATCAATCAATCAATTGATCAATCAACCAACCAATCAATCAATCCATCATTCAATCAATCGATCAATCGATCGATCAATTAATCAATCAATCAATCAATCAATCAATCAATCAATCAATTACCTGTTCTGGAGGAGTTGGCAGTCTTCTTTGTCCTGCCGATGTCACTCTTCCCCATATTGCCTGTTCTATTTTCCTTAATCCATCTTCCATATTACGTTCACATGCCATATGCTTCAATTGTGAAAGAAAAAGACATCCAAAATAAAAGTTATAACATGTCTCATTTCAGAATAATGCTCAGTGCTCATACTTAGTATACGTACATGTGTATATTCAAATGACCTCTGGCTTGTACATTAAATTCTAGTCTATGGTAAATTGATTAAAACTCACATAATTGTTCTCTCTCTGTAGTAAGGATGGGAATATACTCAAGGTAACTAATTGGATGATTCACTTGGTTATACCATGGAAGTAGAACTACTTCTACTTCCATGGTTATACTTAACATTCTATTCAATGAATATTCATGACCCATAAGAGCCTCTTAGTTACACTCAGTGAAAACAAAAACATTTCTACTGACTTCCAAGGCAATGTGGCCCACAGCAAAGATCCCCCAAACTGGTGACAAATTCAACTTGATGTTTCTCTCAAACTGCATTATACATGTAGATGATGTAACACCATAATATTTAGGTATCTAGACTATAAGCAAGTGCTACTGAAGGCAGAAATAAATGTGACTTACATTTGTTTCATATCTTAGTATAGTATAGTCTTCTTGTACATGTTGTCCTGTTGTTTTATGTCTTCTGGCAATCACATGTGGAATGACCACAGGGACGGTATCGGAAGCTCTGCCTAGTCGTAGATAAGCTGACCCAGGATGTATTACAACTATAGCTGTTGTTTGTATTGGCTGGGGTAAGGAAAATTGTGACTTTTGAAATAAAATTTAAGGTTAAGGTTTGATTGACGTATACAGCAAATCTACATTTTTGCTTGCATTTCATTAAAATTTCAATTTCATTTTGATCAATAAAATAGTTGATTTTTCATATTTTGTTTTTTGTGAATTTTCAAACTTCACTGATTCAGAAGAAGTAATAAAATGATTATATGGTTTGCGTTTTTAATCAATATTACAACCACCACCACCACCACCACCACCACCACCACCACCACCACCACCATTAATCATCATCATCATCGTTATCATCATCATCATCATCATCATCATCATCATCTGATCTAGTCCTGCTTGCAGACGGTGGACGACTTACTCCATATGCAAGCAGGACTACATCTGATTAAACAGGTTCATAAATTGGGTTATACACGTTTGATTTATGGGAATGTCTACACCCTTTGATGACTGTTGAAGATTAAATCACACCCGGTCAACTTTTAGTGGTTAGTTCGATAAAATATTATGAAGAACGTGTGCTAAGAAATCTAACACTTAGTAAACATTTACAGTAACACTTTTTTACACTAGCATTTATATTGAACTAATGAAAATGAATGTTTAAATTTTGATTCACTTCGAACAGAAAAATACATATTGTTCGTTACATACATGTACTGTACTTGCAGACGAGGTTAGTGAGTCAGACTCATTTGTACAGTACACCTTGGAGTGCAAGAGTACACGAATGACTTACTTCGGGTGCAGGTTCTGGCATCGGTGGCTGTATAACAGGTCTAGGTTTATCTTTCTTTGGAGTAGGTCCAACAGGAGCCATAGCACTATATCTTAAAGTTGCAAGTTCGGAAAACACACTTCAGGGACGATTTGTTTGCTCTGTACGATCATCACCCGAATTGTTATGCTGCGCCGGATAGCACATGTGTTGTTGTATCGTGACGTCATGGATTTATGCGTATCTCATTCCCGGATTTTTTTGTATACCTCATTCCCAATAATCCACTTTGCTATAGTATACGTATTTTAGTTAAAATATAAGTTAAAATTGGTATATATCTGTTAAAACTCTATAACATATGCAAAAGTGTGTATACACATACGCAGTAAAAGACTATTGTCAAAAACAATTGCGTACGAGGTTATTTTGAAAATGGTCGGCAAGTCGACCAGGAAGTGGATGGCTATCGGAGTCTTCTCCGTGATTTTGACGATATCTCTCCTTCCCGTCACTGCTAGCAACACGCTGCAAGAATATTTACAAAGTAAGGAAAACGAAATATCTCGACTTGTCAGCCGAGCGACTGGTCTGTTTAGAAATCGATGTGTCGAAGACTGCACGACCACCAGGTAAGTAAAAGTGACAGCTCTCTCCACCAGATGATTCATACCATTGTGACTGATTGATGATTGACTAGTAGATTTGGTCGCAATATTTGAATAAGGAAATATTTTGGTCGAAGTCTGTAAATGATCATCCATGTCAAATGCAAAGTAAGAAAACAATACTTATTGACTTTTAATTACTTGTAAGTTAATTAAACCATGGTACATCCATGATTAAACATAGGTGATATAAATCATATGCATGCATAGTTCTGCTTGCAGTCGATGCACGCGTGTGCAGAGGAGGAAGGGACCACTTACTCCGTGTGCAAGCAGGACGAGTACATGCAATGCTCTGCGGTTACAATGCATTGTAGATGCCATTTCACCATTTTGGTATTTATGTAACAGTACTGATGCAAATTACATGTATTGTATTGATGCAAGGTCGTAATATCATGAATATATTATTATTAACAAACTGTTGTCTTACATAGTGCAATTACTTTAGACTTTAATAGTTATTCATATTCAAATTGGACATATTTTATAGACCCAGAAAACTTATGGTAAAAGATCAAACTATCAAATTAATTTTTTACAGTTTGTAGAAATGAAGTCAACATTTTTGCTTGAAAATGATAACATATAAAGTTGATAGTCAGAAGATATGGAAAATTTTGTTGACTCTGACCCATTTACTACCAAAAAGTGAAATAAATAAATAACATAACTAAAAGATGTATATTTCAATTTCTGTATCAAGTAGTTGTCAGGTGTGTTTATTTTGTTATTTGAACAAAATTGGCTAAATTATATTTATTGTGTATAATGCTATCAATCCAAAATAAAGTTAAGTAGGTGAAAAAAAAAGTTATAAATAGTGAATATTTTTATGCAAAATATGTTTACAGGAAATTGGTTTGAACTTCTTAGGCTGAATAGTTTTCAAAATTAACTTGAAACATTCCTGAATGAAAATCAAAATTTTGCTTTCAAAATGTAGTTTGGACTGTGATTAATTTTTTGACTTTACAAACCCTGATATTTTGTTTGTTTATTCCAACATATACTTCCTTTGATTTTGCAGAAATGAATTTTCCTGTGCAACCAACGATATATCAGCAACATCAGAGAGTAGCACATCATTTTGTTCTACGACTCATGGGGGCGCTGTACTTACAAGCCAAGGTTGTCAACTATGTACAAACAGGTACTTGTACTCAGATGATATGTTGTCATATACTTGACTTCACATTTTCATATATCTGTAGATTGTCCTTACTACAGAGATAATGGACATATGGGCAGTCCATGTGTAATTTATACTATTGAAGTTTACAAACTCATGGTGGTGCAACAGAATGAAAGTTCATGTATTGCTAATAATAGTAATCGGTGTGCGGCAAGTGTGTGAACAGATGAAGTCAAAAACTGCTGTGCTGATGGCCAAGATTCATGTATGCCGTAAAGATTCAGAAAGCATAATAGTGTCTATAATGATATTAACTTAAGTGAAGCAATTGTTGAGGACAAAATGATTGAGTTGGTGAATATGCAAATAAGGATTTATGCTCCAAAGAAGACTCTGTAAATTGTCGTGTTGGTATTTGACCTCAGTTACCTGTAATAAAACTGATGTTTTATTTATGAAGACCCCCCCCCAAAAAAAAAGAAAAAAAAGAAAAGAAAAAAACTAGCCCAAAACAACAACAACAACCCCCCCAAAAATGAATTTATTTTGGTACCTACTAATCTTGTTTTTATCCATAAATCATAAACATGTGATAAAGTATTGCATTTCAAATTTTACATGTAACAAGATATTTGTAAGGTCTAGGTATACTATACACTAAAATTTCACCTTTCTAATATTTTAGAAAATTGAATTCAGGGTTTTCTACTGTGCGTACTCCAAGTCAAGAGGACACATGTACTGATAATGTTATAGTAGACAGATGTTGGTCCAGGGGTAAGTTAACATATTACATCATTGTCTTCTTTATACAACATTATAATTTCATCCTTAGATGGTAATATGAAGACATCCATAACACTATTATAATAGCTTTCTTGTGTCTTTGAGAAAAAATTAGTAGGAAAGGGTAAAAGTGAAGGCATTTTCCCATCAAAACTTTAATGTAGTGACCAAAGGGGAAGCTAAAGAGATAGACACTGTCTGTCTGTCTATCTATCTATCTGTCTGTCTGTCTGTCTGTCTGTCTGTCTGTCTGTCTGTCTGTCTGTCTGTCTCTGTCTGTCTGTCTGTCTCTCTGTCTCTCTGTCTCTGTCTGTCTGTCTGTCTGTCTGTCTGTCTGTCAACTTTGACCAATTCAGCTTCAGATTACTACTTGGCTCTTTCCTTCCCAAATCATTTGTATAACTACTTATTTGAAAAAAGAAGTAATGAAAAAATAATAATAATTTTGTAAGGATTATTTTGTATGTTTTTCCTCCAAAATGAAGCTAGATTGAGTCAATAAAGTGACAATTTTTATTCCAAACTTTGTTGTCAGGAAATTGCCAAGTACTGAAACTGAAGAGTATAAAGTTGAAGGGAAACAATCACATAAATGATGTCTTGTTGTTGTAGGCATACACAATTATCTGTGTAGTACTGTAGGAAATTTGCATCAAAGTTCATTGGTTTATGTACTTACCTCAACCTAGCCTTTAGAACCAAATATTTTTTTAATTTTTCTAACAGATTTAGATGAAACGTTTAAGGAGAATTCTGATCCTGCTGTAAAATGGCAGTTTTATGCAAGTCGTACAGGATTATTCAGGTTTGTGTTTTTACATTCACTTAATATTCAACATAATAATATTTCAATGTACAGTACATCAACCAAATTTGGTATTTTATATAAATGTTTATTCTGCAGTTCATTTCATGAAAGATTGATCTGGAACAATTATTAATTTAGGCTGTAAGATACATCATGTCGCCCTGCCATGGCGTACCTTACAGTCCAATACTAATCTTGTCAAAGAATATTAATTTACTATTTTCTATTCTTGTCTCTCATAAGAAAGTCATGAAAGCACAAACTTGCGTTTCATCTATGCGTAGTAATAAGGGATCCAAACTGAAGTAAAAGCACTCATCATTTGGAAGACACACTTCCTAGCTTTCATTAAAACTTAACTTTTTATTCCACAAGCAAGTGAAAGATAAACACAAGTGGTGAAATCAACCAAAGATTAATGAATCAATACACCATTTTGATCAAAGGGAAAAAAATGGAATTCAGAAAGAATCAAATTTTACAGTGCTAGTCAAATGTAAATAGAGAAACAACTTGTAGAGAAAACATTTAATAGATATAGTAAGAACGTAAAATGTTTTGTCATCATCTTTTTGACAGAGTGTTCCCAGCATTGGCTCAAGAGAAGTGTTATGATTTTGACCCGAGATCAAAATTTTGGTACGTATCCACAACAACCGGTCCCAAAGATGTCATTATACTATTAGATACTAGTGATTCCATGGCTTACGTACCAGAATATAATGGTAACTCAAAATCACTTATCACTACAGCCCAAGAAGCTGTGTATAATGTACTAAGAACAATGAATTCTGTAGGTAAGTGCAAATATATCATAATATAATCTATGAAAAGATGAGCATTGATTAACATGTTCCTCTTAGTCTCTGTAAAGGGAAATGCCATTCCAAGAAATAAAGGTATATTTTCATAAACTATTGATTCTGGAGAGTCATATCCATGATTTTACATCATCTATAATCAGTGTTTTCACTAAGGCTTATTTGTGCAAGGTCTCTGTCTGCTCTCGCAGTCAAATTTCATGTTTTACTCAACCTTATGTTCAAGCATCAAGAATGAAACAGAAAATATATACAAATAAAGTATAATTAATGATTAAATGAAATGTTGTCATAGAGTTTTATTTCTTTCTATTCAGCATCCAAGAGCAGGTAAAAAGTGTTAGCTTCATATTGCAAATAGACGTATGATTTTGCTTCCTCCCTACGGCCGAAAGGGGGATTACCCTTCTCCTTAAATTGCTCGATCTCAAAAAACTTAGAGGGAACACTGCCTACAATTATTTGTGATTTCAGAGAAACATCAGGTTGATCTTGTGAATTTATAGGGTATCTTTGGTGTGGGTCATTGCATCATGGGAGTTATCAAAAATAATATATTCATAGTTACACAATGAATATTCATGAGATGTATTTTACACTGAATGGAATAAGCACTCATGATTTCTATATTAAATATTCATTGTTTTGTTGTTCTTCAGTATTTTTTGTTGTTTCTCTTGAATGTATAATCAGACTAATGGAAACAAAGTATTATTACTTGCCCATTCACGGAGTGTCTAAAACATTTCAAAGTCATAGCGGGCCAAAACTTGTCACAAGACACGAATTTGTTTGCTGACATGTATTGTATGGGCACATTATTCATTTGTTTTGTGTATTTTTCATATAGATTATGTAGCTGTTGTTGGATTTTCTACTGAAGCCAAACAAATCACGATCCAAAGTAAAAACACATTGGTTCAAGCAACTAGAGAGAATGTGGAAGAGCTTGTGGTAAGAAATGCTGACAATATATTAAACATTATTTCCTCAAATTTCTAGTATACTGTATAATAATAGCTGTATGAGAAAAACCCCAATGATTCTGTGTAGTAATGCAGTTGAATTATAGTAAATACCAAGAAGATTAGTGTGTTTCATGGAGATAAAAGTTCTTATGAGATATTAGTTTATACTTGTAGACAATGTGATGTGAACTCAGGCATGTAACATTTATTAGACTAAGTCCTTTTTTACTTTCATTTGGGGTTTCATATGTTGACCTTGTATGATGGGCTCAGTTCAGTGTCCAGTAAAGTACGTAATTATACAAGTAGATTATAATGAATTGATAATTCTGAAATATCATGACATCATTGTACAGCTATGAATCTTAAGTACACATACAAAACATTGGGTCATATTTTGGGCAGTGTAATGTCAGTGGTAATCTCAAGTACTTTGGCAATGTAAGTTTTCAACATGGTAAAATTGGAATGTGCCATCGATTTGGCTTAATTGATCTACATGTATGCCTTCTAGCAGTTCTGCCCAACTAGTTTGTGTAGTTCACCCTCTCATATACCCTATCTTTAACAATACACAGACTGCAGTCAGTAATGTGGACCTTGGCATGCATACCAACTTTGAGGCAGGCTTTCGTCTAGCGTTTGACGTCTTTGATAGATCAGTTAGAGTTGGTAGGACAGCGTCATGTCACAAAACTATTCTGTTCCTGACTGATGGTGAACCTACAAGGGGAGAACAAAATGCTGTTAAGCTGAGTAAAGTGGTACAACAGATGAACACTGAGTAAGTTTGGTGTTATTATTCAACAGATATGTTATATCCATTTATAAGTTACATTTTAGAGAGGGAGTACACTGTAATCACACCCATTCCATTATTTTCAGATTCTGATAAAGAAAACTTGTAAGTTGCATGTAACTAAAATATTTTGATGATAAATGTAAGAATGTCATTTATACTGATTTGCCACTGTCGTGACCTCTGTGTGACCCACATCCAAGTGTTCCTGGAGGCACATGATCCTATCAGACACAAATTTTAAATCTCTTCAACATCTTAGCTCAATGTGAAAGTCAGTATAAAGAGGTACTAGTATTGTGGTAATTCTCACTACCTGCAATAGCATTTTACCTCATGCTAGTTTCACCCGAAGGCCACTGTTGAAGACAGAAACTCTTCAGGTATATCTGTTCAAGCTGTCAATACTTAGTGTCAACAAAGTTTATTAGGCAGTACTAGTGAAATACAGATATTTTTTACTAAAGTTGTGTCTTTTCCAGTTCCAGGGGAAAAAAGATTGCCACCATTTTCACATATTCCATAGGACCATTTGCCAAAAAGGAAATCACCAAGCAGGTAGCATGCAAGTAAGTATGAGTAACTGGAGTAATTGTATTATTCTAGAAACAGAGATATATAGGATATTGTTGTACACAGTGCCACATACAAGTTGTAATTTGTGTATGATCATGTACATGATTCCAACATATACAGATTCATGTGAATGGAAATGTCAGGTAGTTCTTCAGTATGATAAACTTGGACTGGAAAATAATTTACTTGTTGGAGTGAAATTTTTTCCTAGATTTGTAATGTGATATGTACAGTTTTAAAGAGACATGATGTAGATATACCCTACCACCAAATGAATCATTCTGTTTAAATACCCTAATCCATTCTAATTCATAATAATTTTCCCCACACTATGAGGACTCCAATGAAGGGAATCCTGAAATGTTAGCTCTGTATATGAAATTATCAGCTTCGGATTTAGACTAGCAGATCGGCCGTTGTGGGCGCAGTCTAATCTCCCTTTCCTCAAAAGGACTACTAAGGCAGGCTGATAAGCCCAGACCAATGATGTCATTACAGTCTACTTTGAATTGAGATTGATTTGTAATACTGGAACCACGTTTTTTGTTTAATTGTCAGTATTGTCATTTAAATAGAAGTATTGTGTTCTTCATACTTGTAGTGCTGATGGTGTATGGACTCATATTGAGGTCAGTGAAACAGAACGTCTTCAAGAACAGCTTGGCCAATATTATGACTACTATGGTACATTACATAAAGGTGGCAGTGCTGTCATGTGGAGTGCACCATATATGGACTCATTTGGAGCAGGTATTGTTCAATATTAGGCACATGTTTGTGTAGAGTGATTTTGTTAGGCGTTGAGGGGGCCATATAAGCATGACTCCTGTCTGTCTATGCATCTGTGTGTGTCCAACCATATTGATAACATACCTGTATGTACAAGTCAATTTCACTCAATCAGGGTTAGTGCCCTCTAATGATAAGCCAAATTTTGTTGTTGTGAGTCAAAATGATGAAAACTGACATTTCTTGTGAGTCTCCACATAAGAGATAGGGGAACACCAAATTTTGTTGTGTCACTAGAAGTTGTGTGAATCAGTGGCACGTCAAATTGGCTTAGAGCCTTAGAGGGCACACAGAGCTGGGTACTGAGGTAATATAAATGTACATGTACCATAGGGGGCATATACATATTAATGTTTTACAATTCATCAGATTTAGCCTAAGTTGATGGGCCATATACTTTATTGATACAGAATACCAACATCACTGTTGAGAAATAACTAGTTTTGGGTCTGTGTCATTGAGGCAGATTTGTATATTGTTGACAGTCAATTATCATATATAATTCTGTGCAGGTTTTGGTTTCATGTATCTATATGTGATATATACTGAACAAATTACATGTGACCAATAACATCAGTTTGTAATTGTCACAGCTCCTGATGCTGTATAGTATTTCTAATGCTGGTCAGTGTAATTCTGAAGGTATACATGCTGTGTAGATAGATTTGTAGATTTTAGTGTTAAAAGAAAACCTGATTTCAGTCACCCCAGATCCTCTCATTGTATCAATGAAATATCTAACTCAATATATTCTTGTGGCACTGGCATCGAATAAGTCATAAATACAATATATTTCAAAATGTAATTTCGTTTTTTTCCCTCTCTGTTTTGTTTTGTTTTAACTTTGTTCATAGTAGATGAAGTAATAACAGGTGCCAAGTCAGTTTATGATAATAGTACAACGCCATCAACATTCATTGGTGTTGTTGGTATTGATTTATCACTTCAAAATTTAACACAGGTAGGTAAATCATGATTTCAGTCGTATTCAGTCATTATTTCAAGCACATCAGAACCAAAGATGTAGACACACATGCGTTGTTGTGACATAGACGTGCATTGCCATGATGTAGAACAACCATAAAATTCCATATTTTTTGTTGAACCTGGCTCATGCATGGTTTAATACCTAACATATATATACAGAAGAGCTGGTGCGAATACCAAGCACAGCACATCGGATATGAAGTCAGTCAGTAAAACAAATTAAGCCTTGGTCAGATTTTAATCAGATTGCTATGATATACCATTCACATCAAATTATTGTCATGCGTTAAATAGTTTATTAATTATACCCCTTTTTCTTCTTTTCCCTGTCATCAGAGATTTACAAGAGACGATGTCCTGAGGGAAATAAACAGTAGAAATAGACACTGTCCAACTATAGAAGTGTATGACAATTGTGAAATTGAATTACTCAGACTGAAAGAATACAACCAAGGAGTGATCTCATACAAAAGAAATTATGATAGAATATGTCAGAATTCATCGGCATTGGTGAGTGCTAGTGTGATGTGATGCACAATTACAAGTGTTGCATACTGCAGTGTTTGCGTTTTTTGTGAGCGCTAGTGGTGTACTCTATGGCTGTACTTCCATGAGTGAAGCAAGTGAAAGTACAGTAGAAAACACTGCAAGTACGAGTATAAATACTGCAAGTATACACTCCATCACTCACATGTCAAGGGGGACTTAACATTCTGTCAGTATATGATATATAATAACCACATCAACAAATTTTGTAAAATTGTAACTGTGTGTGGACTTCATTTCATGTACATTGAATACTTGCATGCTCATCTGCATAAAAGTATGCAACTATGTTTCATTATTACATGTATGTATCAGAGATTATTGCACTGCTTTACATGCATAATATTGGTATTTGCACAGCAGTGCAATACCGAAAAACATCATTGCATGCCTGCATGCAAATCATACTGTTACATACACAAATGAGGATGCGAAAATTCATTTACATGAAAGCATGTGATTTTGTAGTGTCATTTTTACAGAAATTTGTTGTATCAGATAAACTATGTAATAATAACAGAATCCCATGTCGCTGAGTGCAAGTGTGGGTACTCAGGGGTACTTGCATGAGTGCTTGCAGTGTTTTCTACTGTACTTTCATTTTGGATTGATGCCAGCTCTGTACTGATAACTGAAAGTGAATGATCGAAACCAATGCATTTTATCTTAATATTTAACATCTGCGTTTTTATTGACACATAGTGAATTCACAAGGCAGTAATGCTCAAGGTGAATAAATAATTGAATTAATAATAATAAGGCATCCGTTCCCTTTAATTTACTTTCATTTTATGTTCACTGATCAGAGAGGAGGCTCAGAGGAAATGTGATTAAGAGGAATGCCACTGTGTGACTCTTAAATGCTTATTCCCTTCTGTGTAAAATATCTCATGAATATTCATTGTTCAACCATGAATAAATTTCTGCTGCCTCCCATATTAGGTAATGTGTCCCTTAGTAGAGATACCCTATGTTAAAGGCACATGATCAACTTGATATTTTTCATGAAATCGTAAGTGATTGTTGGTGATGTAAATTCATGAAACGTCTCTCCAAAACCCATAATTTATGGATATGCCCTTATTTCCTGGAGTGGTGTTCCCCTTTAACTACGATGTATAGTATGTGGCTGTAGGTATTTTGACATCATGTTGTATATACTTTATTACATTAGACATATAACATTCATTCAACAAAATTCACCCCATTAGTGTTGTACATGCACACTACACGTAAAACCACTGTTGTTCTGAATTCCTTTAATATTTGACAGACTTGTGGTCTTCCAAGTATGGATCCATGTCCTGATAGCACAGCTTACCCCAGTATGTATACATCTCAGTGTCAACAAGACAGTGCTGAAAAACAAGATTTTGTGGTAAGGATATGCAGACTTAATAAAAAGGAAAAATTTTAACAATAAACTAATTTAAAATATTATGACAAAACCACCATCTGTGATCTATGGATCAAAGGAAATTTTTCGTGATATGAAAAAATGACAACCATTTGCCCTTTACAGGTTACATGTATTTTTTTTGTTAGCAGTCCAACGAAATGGATTACTGTTTAAATTGTGTTTTGTACAAGGTATTGCTTACACCATGTATTTCTAACGAAAGAGAACACACAACTTACCAGAAGAAGAAAGATACATGAATTAATAATGATTGACTTGGGGGGTCTCATTCTTACATTGAGTAATTGTCTTTGTAGCAAGGCTATAATCATCTCAGTAGTTTTAAATGCGTCATAATTTTAAGGGGATATTACTAGCCCTTCAGTGTCCACACCTACGCTTACTACCCTATCAGCTACAAACTGTGATGGATTTTGTAAACCTAAAAGCAGTGGTTATGATTGTGACATAATCAGAACAGAACTATAATTGCAAGCATCATTAAAACATGTTCACCTGGTCAGTAAATCATAGTGATAGCAGTATACAGATAGTTTGACAAAGCCCTGTTGACCTGAACAGACGAAATGTTACTTGTAAGTAATAAGAAGCCTCAGTCATGGTACAAGAATGTGTTCTTACTATATTGAAAGCAGCATTCAATTCAATCTGGTGTTCTTTCTGTTTTTGGAGTTACTATTATGTTTATTGCAGTCATTATGATTGTAAATAGTCTGTGTTTCATAACATTACTTAAATTGAATTTGTAAGTGTACATTTTTGTCTTTTCAGGAAAACTCATGTTGCACCAGCTACAATGAACCATGTCCTGCATCTTCAGCCAACACAAGCTACCTCAGTAGATTTAGCTTTTTGGGAAGAGCCTTTTTAATTCTATTACTTGAAATTGCTGCAGTCAGGAGGTAATACACATTTGTCACCTGAACTGAAGGGAAAAAAATGTTACTGGTGCTATCATGTCAAGAGACAATATCTTGGCAGTGTAGTAATAAGTACAAGGTCACAGTTTGCCAAACTATAAGCCTGTCTGCCGATTGAATCTGTGATTCTGATAAAGTCATTTAGAATGATCAAGTGTAGTGTAGCCACAGATTCATCCAGTCAATATGTTAGTAAAATCAAGACAATGTTTTTTGCCAAGGTTTATCCCAGTAACAAAATGAGAGTATTAATAATATTGTAACTTTAAGTATTAACATTTACATTGAAGTGATCATAAGCATGTTTCTGTCAGCGAGACAAATAATAGACAGTTGGGGGGGGGGGGGGGGGGTAGACAGTGGAAGGGATCATTTCTCTTCCACTGTCTATGGTCAAATGTTTAATGGAGGTACTCTGAGTAGGTTTTGCATATTTTAACACTTGAGTTAAACACAAAAAGTGCAAACATAAAAGAGAAAATTATGTGTTGCTTGGTGAATTATTTAGTCTAATGAGGGTTTATTTTATACTAAGAATTAAATCGAAGGTTTCATCATTTTGTATCAACAATTTACACATAATCATGATACAATTTTGAATTTCACACAGACAATAATTTTTTAATCAAAATCAGTTCCTTTCTGAGAATTCTTACTCTAGTCTGTGAGGACACATAGTTATGCCATGACAGGGTGCCCTCACACATCACTCAACCTCTAGATAGTGCAGGTCAGTGGGGGCGATCAACATGGCATTTCTCACAGTCTATGGGGCTGCCCCGATAACCCTTTACTCACTAGAAATGGTATGGTGCCTCTAAGGACATATTCACATTAATAGTGTGTAGTAACAAAACTTGACACTAATATAGATTTTGATAATTACATGTTTATATCCCCATACCTAGTTGATTATCAATTGAGTTTCTAAACATCTCTTTCCATCATTTCCTGGTGAAAATGTTATTTCAAATGTAATAAAGAAAAAACAAGACTAAATGTACCAAAATGAGTTGCACAGTGCATCTTGGAACTGCAAAATCGCCAATAGACGTAAAAAAACGAGTTTCGATTTAGTGTGTTTTGACAACTAAGTGAAAAATGTGTGATGTGAAATCATGAAATTACTCTCCAGAACATAAAGTATATGAAAATAGTGTAATTATTTCTGGAGTGGTATTCCCCTGTAAGATTATGATAGATGTGAGACTGAATTCAAGTTCATTCTATAAAACACCGTGACCCTAGGTCTAAGATCTTTCTAAGGCATGGCCATGTGCACCTACATAGCTGGTATGTTAGTTATCTATACCTGCATCATCACTTCAGGCTGGCTGTAATATGATCAAGTTCTTCTGATGTGGTAAATGATGTAACCATAGTAACTATGAGTAGTTAATCAGTTTTGAAGTCTAGAATCATGTCACATATCTGTATTTATCATTAGTGGTAAGAGATCTATATTAATGTAGGAAGTGTGAATGTAGTTTGAACTCACTTTAACTGTTACCATAAGAATGGAAAGCACAAATGTCTAAACCATGATGAGATGTTTATAACAAAGTTAGCAATATATAATGCAAACTTATTTTCATCTGCCATCACTCTATGATAACAGCTGCAGCTGTTTTTGTCACAATGATGTATTGTCAATTGCGCGTCACATTTGTGTCATTATTTTTCAACAGGCAGGCTCGACTTTAATATTAATTGCTGAAACTAATTGCAATAAGTGTCGAATTTGTCATATACCTAATCTAATTTTAATTACATTAGGTACATGAGAATTTCAACATTTATTCCAGGCCTAAATGTGTCTCGTATGTACATGTTTCAAGGGCCTACAGAGCATACAGCTCAACAATAGATGATATTGTACATGTAGAGTAAAATATTGTATATATGAAAATTATTTGTATATCATGTTGTGTATTTCATTTCTCCCTCTCTTTGATGTACATATACTAACTTATTCAGGTTTTCTATACATTTTTTAAAACACCAGTCATGTATATATATATACTAACTTATTCAGAGGTTTTATAGATCTTTTCAACCATGAAATTAATTTTTGATAGTTTTTATTAGCTCTGCTGTTAGCCATTTCTACACACCACAGACAATTAAGGCTCGTCTGTACACACACACACACACACACACACAAACAGCGGAGCTATTCTGACCAATAGGTGGCTTGGTTATACATTTTTTTTTACATTTTATAGAGAGCTTTCTGTAACAATTTTATATAAATATGTGCACTGAGAGGATTTTGAAAATAAATGTTGTCATAGTTACATGTATATTTAGTACTGTCGTGGTTGTGTTGTTTTTACTTCCCAATACAGTATTCAGCTTTCTACAACTCCAAGTATTGTGCTATGATTAAAGCTACCTAGCTGAAACTGGAATATTACTTTTTTTTATCAGCCAACTATGTGTATTCACTGGAAATTGTTAAAATACCAATAATTTGACACAGTATAATTATGTTGATTTGAGGTCAATTTTATCTGTTAGTAATTAATTGAAATCATTGCATTGGAGGCACTGATTTTTGGGTGTGGACCCAAAATTCAATTTGAATTGGATATATTGCACCATACTATGTGTACAGCTAAAGAAATATGTTTAACCACAGGTAATTTAATAATATGTACATGTAGGGTGTACGATACTATGATTAAGTCATTATATGCAACAAAACTTTCAAAAAACATTTCAGTTGCAGCTATAGTGCAGCTTTAAGGTAGCAGATAGACTTGAAAATATTGCTTTTGCCAAGTGTTTGGTGATCCCAGTAACAGAGGGGGTAAATTTGGTATTTGATGAAGTTACACCATAATTGTTTGGGGATTAATCATAAAACATGGAATTCTGGTAAATTTTACCTACATCCACCCTTGACAAAACAATATACTGTCCGACTTCCTACATCACATTATAAGAAATAGACTGGATGATGTCAAATTGCGTTGCCCTCGCCGGCCTGCTCCTCTGAAAGGGGTTGGCTGTTGATTGAGGGCGCCCCGTTATGGCATACCACATAGACTGACTAAAAGGGTTGGCCATTGATTCAGGGCGCCCTGTTATGGCATACCTTACAAACTAAAGGGGTTAGCCGGAATCTGATTAAAATCTGATGTCGTGAAAGCGGCTAGATGTCTTTATTTACCTCTATTTCTATCACAATTGTTTTGTGTTGTTTCTTTTGTTCTGGGTGATCACCACCTTCCCACATCTGACCCTGTGTAATAGAAAATCATGTTTGAATCTCAAGGATCTTGAGGTTTCTTCAACCAATCAGCACGCTTCTTACAAAATTGTTCAGAGAGACAGCGCCACCACTGACGGGTTGTGTCATCAACTCAATCCTCCGCGTGTACATTTCTTTGCTTATTTCTCCAAATTAACTATTCAAAAGTGTGAGATTCAAACAAGATTTCCTATTACACAGGGTCAGATGTGGGAAGGTGGTGATCACCCAGAACAAAAGAAACAACACAAAATGATGGAAATAGAGGTAAATAAAGACATCTAGTCACTTTCACCACATCAGATTTTAATCAGATTGGGTTGGCCGATGAGTGATGGCACCTGCTATGGCATGAAAATTTGAATTTCATTTACATATTCAATGTTAACTGCCATTTCAGTTGTTACAATAATATACCAAATGAATAGTTAACACAAGGCAATGAATCATGGTCTTAAATCTTCATGTAGTCATTTATTTTATAATTATCAATATTTGAACAACAAAGGCTAGACTCCTGAAAACTTGTAGTTTGATTCCTCCATTGTGTCAACAAATAAAATATCTATGAACTGAAAAATGTTGATACATTACACAAGAAAAAAGTAAACCTGTCTCTTAAAATCAAGAACATTTTTGAAGTTCACCTTAAAAAAAGTGTTGCCATAGAGTTCAAAATTATCTCAAATTTATTAATGGTATACATTTGTATCTCCAAGATATCCCAAAAATGTGTTTATACCATACAAGAGTAAGTTATTGGGACATACTTATAAAAACAGTTATTATGGACTCCCCAAATAATCTTGTTGTTCTGTAATACTCTCCATAAATTCTGATATGAGAAAAGTTCTCTTTGATCTATTATGGATACACATGCTGCTTCACAAAGAATGATGGTGATTGTATTATTTTTTTAATACATTTTTTGCTAAAAATCATGATATATAATATGTAAATTTACATGTTGATAAAACATTATTAGAAATCACCCTTTAGTATACATTTGCCATGGTATGTACCACTTCTGTTGTTATACAGAGCACAATCCTAGGCCAATGAATACCTTCCAATGATAATGAATAGGTCAGTGGTTTTGCTAAGGTTGGGGAATCCTGGTAACAGTAAGGGGAAATATGGTAAAACAGGCATAGCTTCCAATACATGTACATTGTACAATGACTTTGATGGGGGAACCCCGGTAAAACAATGGGGGAACTCAGGTAGATTTTACCTGCTTCCCACCCTAACAAAAACACTGATTAGAATTACATTTGCATACAGCAACTATATGCTCAACATAAATAAACACTTGTTCTCAGATTGTGCATTGGATGTATTTTCAGTACAAGTCAATGAATGGTATGACATATATTCATTATCATTAAATTTACATACAACAAAAAATTCATATATTTGACATAAATAAATACTAATTGCCACAGATTGTGCACTAGATGTCTTGTTGTCATTAATATGTATGTTGTCTTCTCTTTCTGCATGCTACCACTTTCTTGTTTTAAATGTGTGTTGTATGGATGTGTTTGTTTGTTTGTGTGTGTGTGTGTGTGTGTGTGTGTCTGTCTGTGTCTGTCTGCATGCATGTATATCTGAGTGTGTGTGTGTGTGTGTGTCTGTCAGTCAGTCTGTTTGTCTGTGTCTGTGTCTGCATGCATGCATATGCATATGTGTGTGTGTGTGTGTGTGTGTGTGTGTGTGTGTGTCAGTCAGTCTGTTTGTCTGTCTGTCTGTGTCTGCATGCATGCATATCTGTGCATGTGTATGTGTGTACTCAATTTTCACCAAGCATATTTGGTCCTTTTCCTTTTTTTATCTTTGATTTTCTGTACCTTTCTTCTACTCATCCAGGTCGGGTAATTACCATGTTCATTCTTCATTGTATCTTTATCTATTTTGGAATCAACTTCCATCTTGTCAACTGAAAAAAAAGAAGACGACAAAGTCAGAAACATGAACTTGACGACTGTAGCATACATTTAAAACTTTGGCAAAAGTTTAGCTTACAGTACATTCGCAAGCTATAACATGATTATACAGTATTACTGTTACATTGCGTACTTTCCCTCCATTACCTAAGATATTAATTGGAAACTAGAATACCTTAACCATTGAAAATGCAGTACTATTCCAACTTGCCGACAGTGAACATTTTGCTTTGGAATGCTACAAAAAGACAATTATCAGAGTATACTACATGTACAGTGCTCATCTACTTTGGACCATGACCACATTTTCTGTCAAGCAAGAGTTTGTGATTAGCACTCCACATAGCCAAGCTATACAATCTTTTATATTTCTCAAAACTGACATACTGAAAATTTTCTAAATTGTAATTTTTGCATTACTACATGAAGACGCGAGGCTACTCTAATCAAATCAAGTCAAACCATAGACAGTGGAGCGAGGAAAGAATGCACAGTTAACTGGAACATCCTTTGAAGTAACGTCTGTTGGGATCCCTTTATCACCTTTCACCTCCACTGTCTACACTATGGTCAAACCCGGGGGTCAAACTGGCTTTTATTGTGAAATAACATACCAGGTGATGATGCCACTGTGTCCATATTATTATCATCTGTTTTCCTGTTCTTACCAATTGTTTTCTTCTTCAGCTTTGCTGAGTCTGTCACTGAAAGGATATATACAACAACAATGTCATGAAATGTAATGTAGTTCATTCTCACCGTGAGAAATGGTATCCTTCTTTCATACATTTTTCTTTAGGTTGTACAAATTCTACAAAAATGAACCATATGTTAAATGTTTCCAATACACTTGCTGGGTAGGCTTACAAACAAATCGAGGTGCAATTCTTAAGTTTTTTCTCACAATTTCATACAGCCTACAAATGAGATTGGTTATTATTTCTGTACCACAAATCATCATCTTTCCTTTTATCATTTTCTTAGCTAAAAGTTTATCTTGCTTTTATTTGAATTTTATGGTTCCCAACCAAAATTTTGAGTCCGGAATTTAAACATACAAAAAACATTGTAAATGTCAAATGCCAACCCTGTCTAAAAAGTTTGCCTTTTAGTAAATGTTGGTGTGGTTACCACACATCTGTTGTCATTTCCTAGACTGGAAGACTTGTTGTTGTTGTTGTTGTTGTTGTTGTTGTTGTTGTATCTGCATGATTATAACAGTAATGTACACAACAATACTCATAAATCTTTCAGACTCTTTTAATGAATACATTGTATATTCATACCTGAGTAAAGATCTTTCATTTCTGTATCAACCGTTCCATCATCGTTCATTCCTAACATCTTCTTCATTTTCACCATCTCTCTTTTGGCAATCTTTTCTCTTTTGATGGCACGGAACTTACGTTTCCTTTTACTTTTCACACTCTTTGCCATGGTAACCCTTTAACCTTCTAAACTCGAACAGACGTCCTTTTGCCTACATGTGAATTAGAAATAAAAAATGTCAAATAAAATGACTAATATACAATTGAAATTCAATTACCAGTTGAAGGACTAAAATAGATGGCATATTCATAAACTGGACAACTATAGAACAGTGGCCATTTAATAGTTAATAGTTGTTAACAATACAATACACATCAGATTTGTGTTAGGGGGTCTTACTCTCTTGCTTTCCCTAACCCAACTCCCTTGCTTTGATACAAATATTTGCAAAGTTAGTCCACAGTTCTACATTCTTGCTATGTACATTTAATCATTTGCCATGATTCTCTATATACTATACAGAACCATGGCAAATTATTAAATTTCATTCTATTGGACTCCACAGTGCAAGATACTGTATATCAATGGGTTATATAAATCGTGTTATTTCAAATTTCCAGGAGTGTACAATTTTGCGATACCAACCTTGGCATCTACATCTAATCTACCGGAAATATTCATAAAGTATTTCACCACAGACGATAACAGCTAGCTGCGTGTACAGTCAGTGTCACAGTGTATAACTTGAAGAACAGACTGTCTGTTTAGTGACTTACGTGCATAAACGGTGATGAAGTAACGCACAACATGGTCATTGTCTCTATGATTGTCATAATAAATTCTTAAATCCATACTTACGCTTTCTTTAGTGTGGTTTCTGTGGAGACGACGATATTCACGTTGCGTTATCTGATGCACATGTGGTGCGCAATGGGTCAAAGGTTACCGGAAGTCATGAATTGATGACGTACTACACACTTACTATTCTACATACGAGATTGTGTGAGTGTTTAAAGTTGATCTGTTCAATTTTTAGGGATAAAATCAGTATTATGGTGGGAAGGACTTACATTCTTACAGCTGTAAACCACTCTGTATGCACTTCGTGCCAGATGAGTCGCGGAGGAATCACCGTTTTCCATGCGTACAGCAGACAAGCATCCACGTGGGTCACAAGTGTTTGCAGCAGACTACATTTTCAACCATTTTCAGTGTGGAGGAGGTCCCTTCATACTTCGCAGCTGGGGACATGCAGGCAGGGCGAGTTAAAAGAGAACGAAACTTCTCTACAAACCGTAAGGACTGTCGTAAGAAAGCAACACAGAGGGCGTAATATTCTTGAAAGACCCGGGGTTCAGAAAATAGAATCGTTCGACAGAGCGAGTCTTGTGCGATATTTGGCATCACAGATTGTGCATCATAAAGGTAAACAAACTATTGATTTGCCCAAGTTTTACCGACTCAAGTAGGCATTGCTTCATATCGCACACACAAGGAAGTCATATAACAGCGGTTTTTATACTAGTATAACTATAATGTGTTTTGAAATCCACATGAAATCTTGAAAAATGAAAATAGTATAAAAACTGAGACCATGTTACGTCACAAAATTTACGTCACCAAAACAATACAACGGCCATAGTTTTTAATGTAAAATTAGCTGTAGAATTTCAATAATAAATGTATACCTTGCCTCGTGAAAAGGGAACATAGAGAATGGAGACGTTTGGACCAAATTTATATGTTGTCAAATTAGAGTTGACTCAGTCTAGTTGCTGCATAAGTTACCTGCAGTGCTAATAGATTATCCCGAATCCCATCCTTATAAAAAAAATTATGTTTTTAAAGGGAAAAGCAACTCCAGGAAATAAAGATTGTTTTCATAAACTTTGTGTTCTAGAGAGTCATGTCATGATTTCACATCACATAAATTTCACTAAATTACCAAGAAACACTAAATTGA